>NW_008239110.1:18983172-19033044 GCF_000691975.1 Corvus brachyrhynchos
GTTCCGGCCGGGGGGAGCGCCGCGCCATGCCGTGCCGAGCTGTGCCGCCCAGGGGGGGAAGCTTCGGGGCTGCGGCCGGAGGTGCAAAATAAAGTTTTAGAGCACCGCTGAGGGCCCGGTTGACTCAAGAAACTACCGAGCGTCCCGGAATCCTAGGGCTCTTTTCTCCTGCTGGAGAACGCAGGTAGTACAGTGGAGTGTGCTCGGCTCTGCGGTGCCAGCGAGGCCCCAGTCATTTAAATAACCCGGTTACAGAACTGGCCCCGCACTGAAGCCCTTTAACGTGTTGGCCGCTGATGCGCTGGCCGCTGCAGAGCGGCGTTTCCCTGCGCTGCCCGGCCCGCACCCCGCGCAGGAAGCGCCGCCAATGGATGCGTACCTGCTGGGTGCCGTCTACGGAAAACTCGTTTTCAAAATGATACTTGGAAACTGCGCCACAAAACTTCCTTTGGCATATGGGCAGTGGCGCAGCTGTCTCTGTGTGTCACTGAGAAAAGTGAATCCACTTTGAGCGGCGGCTGGGGAAGCAGCCGCGCTCGTGGCAGCTGGAGCGTGGGAGCTTTTGCTCAAGCACGGGAGGCTCCAGCTGCCAACGAGGGGTGCGTGCGGAGTGGGAGCTTCAATCGGGGCTTACCCCCAGTGGTTATGCCGTCTAGGGAATAGGGAGTGAACCGTGAGTCTACAGGACTACAGCGCGGTGGGCACGTTGAGGGTGGCAGCGATGGGCTGGGTGTGTGAGTCAGGGGCCACCCGGCAAAGGCTGTGGGAAGACCTTGCACATCACAGCAGGCTGTGGAAAACTTCTTACATGTAGCATGTAAGCATGTTCTTTCATGGCCCATGACACAGGCCAGAAAATAGGGTGGAAGATGTAAGGTGCGATTAGCCCAGTACTTTTAAAGAATGTATGTTCAGCAGCTTGCGTTGTGGAGGTGTTTGCAGCTTGTCTAACAGTGCCTGTGCTTCACTGCAACTTAATTTAATCTCCTGAAAACAGGTTAACAGCATAAGCAACGCTTGTTAATTTTATTACAAAATAACTTTATTTTAATGTCTTAGTCATATTTTAACATACCACAGCATGACATACCATCAGATATATCACAGTTTTTAATCTTGCAGCATGACATTGACTCCTTTCTAACACTCATGGCTAGCATCTCTTAGCTAAAGTACCAGAACTGCTGCTCATACCTTAAAAGTCAGAATACTGTCTACCAGAAAGGCCCCTCTTGTTGCAAAACACTCTCTTTTAGATTTAGTTAGCTAGGTAGAACAAGTACTGTTTTTGAAAAGAGTAATGGAGTCCTTTTAACCCACAGATAGCCTCTGGGGAAATCCCTTAGTCATGAATTAGGTGAGCAGAGTATTTCAAAAACAGTATGAGGGATTTAGAAATAGATTGGAGATAATAAAGTTAGAGAAATGGAGAATATAGAAGGGTTCAGTAATTCATTTGTTACTTGCAGGATATTAAACAAACTTGTCCCCAGTCCTTATCTGTCCAAACCCATAAATGGAGGGCATATTTTATATCAGAGCTTATTGTATGTTAATGCTGCCATTTACTGTCTTTACTTAGTTTCAAAAACTTGTGCCATAAACATTTTCTCAAACAAGATTATTGTTTAGCTTTTTGTTTTGCTACGAAGTCTGTTTTGTTATGGAACAATATATCTGCTGTATTAAACATACAAAATCACTAATATTTTTCAGAATGTATGGCATTCGTTAAAGATCTTAAACATTCACTCATGTACTGGACACAGCCTCTAGTTGTCTTTATTGTCCCAAACATTGTATTTTAATTTGAAACCTTCATTGGTTGAAAGTTTGCCAAATGTGTAATTCACCACTGATCTAACATTAGGAGCAGGTCTAAACATGCACAGTAATACGAAGGTTGCCAGCCTTTTGCTTGTATCTGTGGATACCAAAAACAGCAGAACCAGTTCAGAATACTAGAACAACAGAATGCAGAACAAAATCTTGTTGTGCAAGTTTAAAAACTTTTATCTGTGTAACCTTTGCAAGGATTGGGGGGAGGGGGGGGGGTGTTGAGTTTTGTAATTAAGTAGCTCGAGTCCTCATATTCCACTCTCTCATTGTGTTTCCTTTTGCAGTATATATAGTAGTGATGATGATGAAGAAGATGTTGAGGTGTATGATCATGATTATGATGGTCTGCTTCCTAAGACTGGAAAACGTCACTTAGGAAAAACCAGATGGACCCGTGAAGAGGTAAATCCCAAGTTCATTCACCTCCTGCATGTTAAAAGATAAGAAAGAGCATGGATCACGTTCTTCTCCTAGTTGCTTCATGTTCTTCACCATATTGCTAATCTGCAAATTTACTTCAGTGACAATCCCATATCTGAGGACAACTTTTTTTGACCCGCTAGCTACATTCAGTGTTTTATTTAACTTTGAGCATAGTTCTTACCTTTTCAGTAAAACGTATAAACACAATTTTTAGGTTTCCACCAAGCTCTGTGTTATAGCACGTGATGTGTGAATCTCTGTGTAATCCCTGAGAAGCAGATTCCGAGTCACCTGTAGCAGTGCCTCATTGTTACTGCTTGCCTCTGTCTGAAACTACTGCTGTATGAGAATCGACCTGTGTTCAGTGTCCCACAGCAGCCAACAACTGTGGCAGAAACTGCTGCAGTCCTTCTGTACCATTGGAATTTTGCACTTTAATTGCAGCATTATGATTCCAAGCAGAAATAAATTAAAAGCTGGAGGAGAGAAATCCAGCAGTCCCAAAACCGAGCATTCAAGATGTATTTTGCTTTTCAAGGTCAGAATGTGTTTTAGTCGTGATACCCTTGTGCTGACTTTCTGGGAAAATTGTGGTATCAAACTCCTTTGCCAGGTGGATATCCTTTGGCCATTTAACTGGTTTGAGTTTGTTGTGAAATACATTAATACAGTTCTTGAGTTATGTTTTGACTTTCTCTTCTCTAACAATGTGTATTGATGTAAAAACAGTGGCAGGTCACCTCTTGCAAGCCTTTCATTTATTTATTTTAAATCATATTCTGCCCTTACAAAGGTGGACGTGGTTGTGATGTGGCCAGGGAGAAAAGGATGGCCATGAAGTCCAATGGCCATTGTCCTGTCAGATGAACTGGGAGCATACTGGGAGATGCTAACTGAGGAAGGAGAGAGCTACTCTTCTCTTCTTATCTCCTGGGGCATCTCTGGTTCGTTTTACACTATATCTTTCCCAGTACATAAGATTGGATTCTTCTGTCTTTAGGGTCTATATTTCTGGCCTTATCACTAAAAAGATTGGGCCAATTTTTTTTGCTATTTGCAAGTATGCAAAACGCCCTCACAGAGAACAGGAGCAAAAAGGAGCTGTTAGTTCTATTGTGCATTTATTGTAGGTGGGTAGGCCGTGAGCAAATCTCTGGAACTCTGATTACTTGTAAGACATATAAATCTTAGGGCGTGATTTTCAGAGGTCCCCAGGTAGCTGAGTGCCTGAGTGTTACTGAATTCCAAGGTTATTCTGATGCTTGGCATCTAAACGCCCATGCCCTCCTGTAAGTCCAATAATAACAGTTACAGTGCTTTGATGAGTAAAATGGGAATGTATATTGTGAGTCAAAGAACTGCACAGAAGTCAGTCTTTCTCCTACAGCACAGTAAAGAACCTACCAAAATCCAAAGGAGTAGAAAAATCTTCTGCTTTAGGCAATTAAAAGCGTGAGAAGTCTACAGACCACCCTCCCTTACACTGAGAAAGCAGAAGTAGATGCATAAGAAGCTAGAAGAACAAATTAAAAAAAAAAAAAATCATTTGGATTATAAGAGACTGCAATATTAATTATATCTGGGGGGGTTTTTAATGATCCAGGATGAGAAATTGAAGAAGCTTGTGGAGCAGAATGGGACAGAAGACTGGAAAGTCATTGCTAATTTCCTTCCTGTAAGTGGATATTGGTTTCTGTCTCCAGGCCTAGTAGCAACTCTTCGTCAAGAGGTTTCCTTGATAAAGGGGAAGGGGAGTGGTTGCTTTATAGTTACATTTTCAGGGGAGATATAAAACCTCCACAAATGGAGAGCATAAAAATTTGGTTAGATTACTGTGGAAACCCTTACATTTATTTTTCCTTTCACTTCTCAGAAAGGGTTGGAAAAAATCAAACAAGCAAAAATGGGGGATGGTGGGGTCTTGCACAGTAGATGGTCAATGTGACAATGAAACAAAATATCTCAGCACAGCGGAAAAAAGTAACTTTGGTGAATTGTAAGTATGATTTTGATGATAATTGCTTTGTGAACACTTTGGCTGTTGCTGAAATACTGCATGTGAAAGCATGCCAGCTATTGTGCAGATAGGGAAGATAAAGTCTGTGTAGTTTTGGTGATGGAGTCCTCAATGCAGAAGTGATGAAAACCTTATCTATTCTGTGAGCAAATTGATAGTTGAGCACCTTCTTCTCAGACTTACTGTATGACCCCATGTTGTTTAGTAGTCTTAGGTGGCAGTGAAATCCATCGAAACAAGTGTACGTAAATAGGAGCATTCTCACTCTACTTTGATCTTGTCTGAAGAATAATCCACTTTGTGTATTTCACATTTCACTAGAATCGGACTGATGTTCAGTGCCAGCACCGATGGCAGAAGGTACTAAACCCAGAACTTATTAAAGGTCCGTGGACTAAAGAGGAGGATCAAAGGGTAATCAGTTTTCCTTTCTGTCTGATTAATGCCTTACTAGCAGATTTTAGGTGTCGGGGCAAAACTCCTGGAATCTTTGGTGGTCTCAACATTATAATGGCCAGAGGCAGACCGTATTTGTGTAGTGCTTTCTAAGTTTGCTATGCAAGTAAATTAATGCTGCTTTACAGCACTGTAATGTAGAATTGCAGTCTAGCAATGCCTTAACTATTACCAGATTTTTCCTTTTGGGTAAAAATATGAATGGGAAGTGGGGAACCTTAATTGCTTTTAGCTTTACTGTGGCAGTTTTGAGAACTGTTGTTGAAAATACTGCTTCACCAAAGAAAAAAATTTCATTGATTCATTGTGCATCATTAAATACAGGCAGTTTTTATGTCCTTCTTTGAAGGTAATAGAGCTCGTGCAGAAATATGGTCCAAAGCGCTGGTCTGTCATTGCTAAGCATTTGAAGGGAAGGATTGGAAAACAGTGCAGGGAGAGGTGGCACAACCATTTGAATCCAGAAGTGAAGAAAACCTCCTGGACAGAAGAGGAAGATAGAATTATTTACCAGGCACACAAGAGGCTGGGAAACAGATGGGCAGAGATTGCAAAGTTGCTGCCTGGACGGTAATGACATATACCTTTGGCTCTTAAAAAAGGGAAAAAGGAAAAAGCTGCAGGTCTGAGCAGCCTGTTTTGGACGCCTCAGGCTGCACTGTATAAATCAAAAAATTTTGGAACCAAAACCTCAGAAGCCAGTGACACTGATGTGCGTTTTTCTCAGTGGGGAATTTCACTGTTTGGTCAGTACATGGAACAGTATGCTATTTTTATAGGCTTTTAATGTTTGCCACAGGTAAAAAACCCAGTAACTAGAGCAAGACCATAAGAGTTTCCTAAATGTCTGTGCAGTCTTATTTGTGCCTGTGGTGACTGTCAAAATTTAAATTGATTTAACAGGGAAGGGTCAGATTCTGCAAGTGGAACACAATTTACATTCAGCCAAGGATATGCCTTCAATATGAAATCCAGTTTGTTTATTCAGAATTATTTAAGATTCTTCAACTTTTGTAATTGCTTCTGAATCATCCAGATGATTTTGGCCTGTTAAAAATCCATGTGCAAAACAGGAGAGACTTTTTCCTCAAACTCTGGTCCTGGAAATATTTATCTCACTGGAAGCTTTTGCAGTGTCTTATTTGCTGTGATTAAAAGTGATTCAAAGTGTGGGCAAGCAAGTAATGTAAGCAAGGGAGAGGTTTCCCTTCCTACTTTTCTTTCTGCTATTTGGTAAAACGCCTTCAAGATCTAAATATAAGGCCTGAGATCATGACAGCCTTTTAAGCAGTCATTCTCTGTGGTCTTACCTTCTAGAAGATAACAAGAAAGGGATTACCCCTTGGAAATATTTTAGTAGCTTCCACACATCACAGATACTGCTTTGAATGATACCGTGCAGTGGTGATGTTTTTTCCAATAGCAGAGCTGTTTTTAAGCATACCCTTAAAATCTCACAAACTTGATAAGTTTGCTTTTTCTGAGTCATGTATGTGAGGATTTGAATCTCAGTTTTTGTGCATCTAAGAAAAATCCCAACAGTTTTGTTTGCTGAGTTTTTGTGTACAGCATGATGTTGTCGTCGTCTAGGTGACCAGCTGGAAAGTTGCTTGGAAGTTAGTCTATTCACGACTGTTCTCCACAGTCTTTCTTTCCAGCAATGAGGCACAATAAGATTCCTCTGAATTATTAAGATATAGGAAGATGATGTTGGCATTCCTATAGGATAGCCTCAAAGGGATGTTAGCCTTTGTTGTCACCTCACTTCATGGGAATAAGGTGAAGCTGAAGTTAGCAATTTCTTCCAATTTGAGGATTTAAGCCATGAGAGATTGCTTTAAAAAGTACATAAACAACCGTAGCCTGTTTTCCTTTTCCCCTGACTTTTATACTGAGCATCTTTCCTGAGAAGTTGGGAGTAGCATTTGTAATGGTGGGAGAAGGAGGAAGGTCAGAGAAGAGCTCAGGGTTTAAACAGAAATGCCAGCAGCAGTTCCCTGCCTCTTGACCTGTCTGAATTGGAAATGCTCATTTTTGAAACTCCTTGAACATCTGTATTTCTGTTGCAGAACTGATAATGCTATCAAGAACCACTGGAACTCCACCATGCGCCGAAAGGTTGAGCAGGAGGGCTACCTGCAGGAGTCCTCCAAAGCCTGTCACTCCTCAGCAGCTGCTGGCTTTCAGAAGAACAACCACTTGATGGCCTTTGCTCACAACCCATCGCCACCTGCCCAGCTGCCAGTGGCCAGCCAGCCCCCGCTGAGCAGTGACTACCCTTACTACCACATCTCTGAGCCACAGAACGTAAGTGCCTGAAAATGTGAGTGTGGTGGGGGTGCTCGTTTTGTCTTGTTGAATAGATGGGTGCAGTTTAGCCATGCCTGGTTTCAGGAAGCGTGAAGGATTTTCTTCGTCTTGGTGGGCTTGGATGTGTTTGAGGATTTCTTTGACTTTTGCTTCATTCAGTGGTGAAAATATGTACATTTCAAACTGGTGGCATTCAGGTGGTGGAACCGAGTACAGCGGGTTTAATGCCTTGGGAGCAGTTAACATATTTCTTAGAGTTGTGAATATTAAATTTCTTGAATATCAGTTGAATCTCATTAATTCTGTGTTCCATGTCAAAATCTCCCACGTTCTCTTTAGTAATATTCTGTTTGTGGGTTGCCTGTCGGAACCAAGTAAACAAGTATTGGTTTTAATCAGATTTCTTTTCTATTAATGATTAATAATGAAACGGGCTTCTGCTTCAGACAGTTGCATTGTGGAGTTTTAGATGATAATAAATTGCATCTTTTGCTTTTTCACTTCAGTTTAGAAAATCCTTACAAATGTGTCTATAATTATTCATCTTTTCTCATTCAGGAAGGGTAAATATTTCATATGTGAATTTTCTTTCTTCCTCTAATGCTCACTGTCATATTCCTAAAAACCTGATTACTTTTCTTGTAAACATTTTTAGTTTTTTTGCTATTTCATCTCCACAGACTACAAATATTAAGTACCTAAAACCAAAGTATGTTTAACACAAATTCACAATGCAAGCAGATAATATGATGGAAATAATCACTTTTTGCTTTTTGGCCTAGGTTCCTGGTCAGATCCCATATCCAGTAGCACTGCATGTAAATATTGTCAATGTACCTCAGCCAGCTGCTGCAGCTATCCAGGTAGATAACTTGAACCTCATTTCAAGAGTCAATTTCTTAAATATTTGATAAATTAAAATGCAGACGACATCATACATTAAGAAAACATTTTAATGTATTAAGTGTGGTGAAAAGAGAAAATGGGGAAGATGGGGGAGTTCTAACATGGCTAATAATTGCTCCTTCTGAAGTGGATTTAAAATGCAGTAGTTGACATCTGGTGTGATGGCTTTCGCTTTCTCCATTTCAAATGTCTATACTGAAATTCAGCAGGGACTTTGGTAGTGGAAAACACAATTGACATTTGTTTCATCTTTGAATCTAATTTGGCTGTTATAACCACAGGTCGGCAAACCATGAGCATTTTAGTTGCTACATCCTATCAGACCTTTATCTTTTCTTTTCCCTTAACTCTTAATTTCAGAGACACTATAATGATGAAGACCCTGAGAAAGAAAAGCGAATAAAGGAATTAGAGTTGCTACTAATGTCGACTGAGAATGAACTGAAAGGGCAGCAGGCATTACCAGTAAGATTGTCACTGTGTGCTTGGATGGAGGGATAGCAGCCTTACCCCAGTGCTTGTCTTTTTAACTTTTTACTCCCCCTCTGCCTTCAGTACTAATCAAGGCTCTATATTTCCGTTTTAAAAGGATGAAACATAGCACATACATAATCTGTATCCACTTTGTAAATTCTTCTATTGAAAAAAAAATCCAAAATATTTGCAGGTATCTTACTTTGCAAAGTGGGAGCAGGATTGGGCTCTGTAACGTGATGTAATATTGGAAACATGATGATTGTACAAAAAGTAAAAATCCTGCAGATCTATAATCAATAACGGGATCTGTGTTTCTGAAAGTGTGCCGTGGTTCATGTGATGAAAATACAGTGCCTGTGCATTAGATTTTTCTTCTCTGTTGTATTCTTTCCTTCAGCTGTGTTTATACACTTTGTAAGCTTCAGACTTGGTGCATGTTTGAGAGTTTGTTTTACTCCTCCGAATAATGTTAGATTCTTCATAACTGCATGTGTGGAGCAAGTGCTGGCTATTACTGAATTCTCATACTTTGTGGTATATGCCATTGGATGTTAATGTGTGAAAACCCTTATGTAACTACTTAACACCATCACCAAAGCCAAGAATCCCAAAATCATTTTTGAAGATAGGTGATAGCCAGCAGATTTTTTTTTTTTTGTTTTTGGTTTTTTTTTTTTTGTTTTTTGGGTAATATTTAAATTAATAGTCAAAGAGCTGCATGCATGATACGTTAGTTTGGCCACTTTTTAACTTTAGTTAATGTTTTGCAATTTCTTCTGTTGCATGATCACACTGGAAAGAAACTTCTGTTAATTTGTTCTTCTGCTTTCCTAACCACGTTGATTTGACAGCCTCTTCATTGCATTGGTGTAAGCTGTAGCATTAGACAGGGATAGCAGAAGAAAAGGAGATCAGCAGACAAAAGCAACTCTAACTCTAAAACCATTTAGCCTTCTACAGTGCTGAGCGCTCAGTAGGGAAATCCTGCCGTTTCTTGCTTCTGACAGAAAAGGACTTTGCAGACACTTTTTGAGCACTTGGAGTAACAAAGTATGAATTGATTATGTGTTAGTAATGACATAGCCTATAATTCTGGAAGTAAGTTATGAGGTAACTTTGGGATAACAAATACAATGCCAGTGTTACTTAAGATCTTGCACTGATGAAAGGAAACATCTTGACAATTGTTTCATAGGCATAAGCTTTTAGATGATGCAACTACTTTTATCTTTCCTCCAGTGGCATCTGACACCTTGTGCAATTTCATTGCTAAGTTCCTTCTGCCTTTCCCCCCTCCCTTTTCTTTTTTTTTTTTTCTTCTTCTTCCTTTAGACCCAGAACCACACATCAAACTACCCCGGCTGGCACAGCACCACAATTGCTGACAGTACCAGGACCAGTGGTGACAGTGCACCTGTTTCCTGTTTGGGGGAACACCACCACTGTACTCCATCTCCACCGGTGGATCACGGTTGCTTACCTGAGGAAAGTGCATCCCCCGCACGGTGCATGATTGTTCACCAGAGCAACATCCTGGATAATGTTAAGAATCTCTTAGAATTTGCAGAAACACTCCAGTTAATAGACTCCGTAAGTAGACTTGCCGCCTCAAGTGGATTTGTGCGTGGTCAAGGAGTAAGGGGTGAGGAGCTGGGATTGTCCTAAATGTGCTTGTTGGTTTTTTCCCCGAGTAACTTTGAGTTGCTCCAGGATCTGAAGCTTATCTTCTGACATAACAAAATGCAGCTGCTCGTAAATGAAGCCCTCCAGCATGGATGCATATGCTTTTTGTGGGTGTCTCCCTTTCCTGCTATGTCTTGGAATGGGAGTGTGAGTTTTGGCAAGCTGCACAGTAGGAGCTTGAAGCAACCTCTCAACATTAAGTCTCCTTAAAATAAAATCAGAGACACAGTGAAAGATTTTAAGTAATGAAATTATATTTATTGATATTTGAAGTGACACATGCCATAGGTTTATGTGTGGCTGCTCATGTACTGGCATAATTTTCTAGAATTTTTTTGTTGTAGCCTCAATAGCTGCTTCTCAAAGTTTAAGGAGCTTGCCCTGGCACATGTGATGGACTGTAAAAACACATTTGAATGTCATGTATCTGACTGACATTGACATGAACCTGTTCCTGTTGCAGTCTCTGGGATGCTACATGTAAAGAAGTAGCACATTGAATTATGTTTTCTGGTGCAGAGGTGTCTGCTTCATACGGCATCATGTCCTCTTCAGCACATCCAGAGCAGCATTGCATGTTAGGAGGAGGCCAGTCTTGGTCTACAGCGCACATTTTTTTTGTAGTAAAAGGCACCATCATCATACCAAGCAGAAAACACTGGGCAAGTAAATAGTAAAGACATAATTCATTAGGGACTCAGTTGCCAGCAACACTACTAGGATGTCAGACAGTTTGATAAGATCAAGGCATGTATTCAAAACACAAATTGTGTTCACAGTGTTGCTGCTCCCATGAACAGGGTCAGGCTGAATTGAACTGGGAAAGACTTTGTTGTTGTTGTTGGTTACAGGCATATCCTAGTGCTGTATTTTCATGAGGTGGCACTATACACTGTCTTATAGCTCCGTGCCTCCCACGTTGTTTCAGGATCCTTCATCATGGGGTGATCTCAGCAGTTCTGAATTCTTTGAAGACACAGACACTCCGGCTAGCAGAGCTCCCTCAGGCACAGTCGCGCAGCTTCAGCAAAGAGGGGCCGGTGCTTGTAGACCTCAAGGACACCCCACCACAAATTTGAGCAAAGTCATGTTGAGTCAGGGCTCTCTTGGCTCACCAAAGACCTTATCTGCCTCACAGGGCAGTGCAGCTCCGTGGGTCCTTCTTCGCAAAAGGAGAGGGCACTGCAGCCCCTTAGCCAGTGGCCACGGTAGCACCTTGGTCCTAGCTGACGTCAGCAGCTCAACTCCTCCTAAGCGCTCCCCTGTCAAAAGCCTGCCCTTCTCTCCCTCGCAGGTAGATGAAGACTTCTGCACAGATGTTACTAATTCTCAAAAGTCACCCCAGTATTAACAATTTAGAAACTAATCCTTTGGAACAAATGACTAATTACCGTTGTGCTTGTTGATTTCACTCCGTGTTTGAATCTTCTCACTGCTCCTAGCCTTCACCACTGAGTTTAGTTAATCAGCAAGCTAACTGTTGGTTCTTGTCTTTTAGATTCATCTGTGGGGCTTGGTTTTTTGTGCTTTGGTTTTTTGCCTCTTTGGATCTTTTTGTAGGGGAGTGTGACTCCTTGCTTTACTCTTGCAGCTAACTCCAACTACTAGAGTTTAACATTTCTGATCATTTTTGATACTTTCCATCTCTGTCCACTTACAGTATGATTCATTGACCTAGAAAACCCCAAACTGCATTTAAATAGCATTCAGGTTGTGAGACAAACTGACAACAACCAGAAAATTCAAATCACAGTCACCATCCTCTGCCCAGGCCATGAGAGTTGGAGTGGAATAGGAATGAGGAGGAAAATGGCCTGTTAAAATGGCCTGGCGTGCATTTTCATATTTCTGATGATGGTTGCTTTGTTTCACAGCTGTAGCACTATTTAAAAGTGTTTTGGATTTTTTGTTTGTCTGTGTTGTTTTGCTTTAGTCTTCGATATCAAAGAAACACTTTTTCATGAAGGATAGTAAAAGATTTCATGTCATGATTTCCCGCTGTATTTCCCGTTACCATATTAGGTATTTTAATCATATTTATCCAGTGAAAGCCAGGTTTTCTTACATGCCACATTTTTATAAAGTGACAGATTGAATCTAGAAGGTAATACATGGAATTGTTGTCAGAATAAAGGATACCACTATGCTCACAGATTTGTAGACGCTAGAAATAGAAACAATATTTTAGGTTACTAGGTAGAACACATGCAAGAGCAATTTTCTCCAAACAAATAGTGCTGCCTCCTTTTCAGTCAGCTGTTTCCATTCCAAAGCATTCCATGTACCTGTCACAGGTGGCAGTTTTCATTTTATGCTCTGAAAATGAAGCACTTTCTTTTGAGAGAGATGATAGGAAATTTATTTTCCTGTCATAAACACTTTATTTACTGCCCTAAAAGCCCCTCGATGCTCCATATAAATCTTTGTGGAATTTAACCCCATTTCCTGTGGGTTTGTTTCTGAAACATCCCTTGCTCATTTTCACCCAGTTTCTTGGGCACATTGCTCTTAATTGAAGTTTATTTGGAGAAATCCAAATCAGGCTCTGAAAGTGGTGGAAAGTGTTTCTCATTGGAACAGAGTGTCGTTTCCTTTAGACTTTACCTCGCTAGCTTCCTGAGCCAAACCATTGAGTATTTTTTCACAATGTAGTTAGGTACCCCACATACCCCTACTCGCATCATAGGGTCAGAAGAGCGACTCATGTCAATCAGAAGAAAACAATTTATTTTTCTTCTGTTAAATAATGTCAGCTTAAGAGGTCAACCATGTAATCTGGATGTTCCTGTTAATTTTTTCTTTCCACACCTGCAGTTCTTAAACACCTCATCCAGTCACGAAAACTTGAACCTGGACAACCCTGCACTTACCTCCACGCCGGTATGTGGCCATAAGATGGCAGTTACCGCCCCGTTCCACAGGGACCAGACTTTCAAAGCTCAGAAGGAAAACCACGTGTAAGTCTATTGTCTTGTTGAACTCAGTGAGGGTCCATTTCTTCAGGTTTGCATGCAACCAAAGTGCCGGCTCAGCGTGTGCGTCAGGCTGTAAGAGGGTAGGTTTACAGTAGACACAAGGAAAGAATTCTTCACTGAGAGGGTGGTGAGGCACTGAAACAGGCTGGCCAGAGAAGTTTTGAATGGCCTACCCATGGGTGAAGCCCTGGGAAACCTGGTCTTATGGAAGGTGTGCCTGCCTGTGGCAGGTTGGTTGGAACTAGATGATCTGTAAGGACTGTTCCAACCTAAACCATTCTACGATTCTATGCTTCCTGCGAAGTTGTTTGCGCACACATTCAGATTTTTCTTAGTTGGGAGTAAAACTTCCACTTTATGGCTATGGAGGTCGGTTACTAATACATAATATTAATACAGAAAACCATGCATGTAGGCTCACCAATTTTTAAAGTCAAGTCATTACACCTTATCACAGTCAAATGGATGTTCTGCTGTGAAAGCAAAATGGATTATAGAATTGCAGGGAAATATTTTCCAAAGTCTTACAACAATACTGCCTGTACGCAAATATTTCTGTAAAGAGGTAATATTTCCAAGCATCTTCCTTTAAAGTTCCTCTACTTCTTTTTAAAGTTTCAGGACTCCAGCAATCAAGAGGTCGATATTAGAAAGCTCTCCAAGAACACCCACTCCATTCAAAAACGCACTTGCAGCTCAGGAAATCAAATACGGTCCTTTGAAGATGCTGGTAAGAAGGAAACAATGATAAAAGTTGCTTTGATATTAGTGCAGAGGGATGTTCTGGGACTTGGATATAACGTTTCTTTCTTTCAGCCTCAAACTCCAACTCATCTTGTAGAAGATCTGCAGGATGTTATCAAGCAGGAGTCGGAGGAATCTGCAATAGTGGCTGGGCTACATGAAAGTGGACCCCCTTTGCTGAAGAAAATCAAACAAGAGGTAAATCTCAAACTTACCTGAGGCAATTTAATTCAGAACTCTTTGCTGAGAAACTTATACCAATGGCTTTTCTGTTAAATAGCTGTGTCTGTTTTTCTTTCATGTGAGCCCCAAGATCTTAGTGTCGGTTCCATATAGTATACTAGGCATGTCTAATTCATCTCCCATTGATTTCCATAGAAGTCTTTCTCCTGTTTTCAGCAGGGGTTTGCTTGGCCGTTCTAATGCAGTTTTCGTTTGAAACTTAAAAAGAAAAGAAAAATTAGACATGAATTTGGATTGAATCTTTCAAATATTGGTGAAAAGTATAGAAGAACCCCATGGGGACCAAGCTCCATGGAGTGACTTAGAAACCTGAACATTTGAGGACATTGCATTATATTACTTTGTCACTAAAGTTCTAAAAATACATATATTCTCAATCCTTTCTGGGGGATTAAACTCCTGAATGCTGGCAGAACACTGAGTGCAAGTATTCAAAGTTTTATTAGATGGGGATTTTTTGAGAACCTTGAACTTTTTTCCTCTGCAAAGAGCAAGGCTGCTTTAAAAGATAGTACTGTAAACATGCATTATGCACCTCTGTGAAATATATTTGTTCAATTTATTAAGCAACTGACAGAGATCTCCTGGTCAGTTATGTGCTGGTTGAATCATGTCTTTTCTGCTTTCAGGTGGAGTCTCCAACAGATAAAGCTGGAAATTTTTTTTGCTCAAATCACTGGGAAGGAGAAAACCTGAACACTCAGCTCTTTCCACCTGGGTCTACTATGGAAGATGTGCCAGTAAGTACAAGTTTTCACACCATCAAAGGAATTCTTTGTTTTACATCCCCGTTCAGTTCTTAAATGCAAGAGAAAGAATATTTTTTTCTGATTTTCTCCACAAGTAGACTTTATTCCTTATTTCCACGTCATTTTCCTGTACTAAGCATAAAAAGCAAAACGGTACTCTTAATTATCACTGTGGTGCCTATAGAAGGTTGCAGAAGTTGCAGTCATTTTGCAGCCCACAGATTTTGAAGAGCCTACACTAGGAGGATGCCTGCACCTGTGTGTAGAAATGACTAGATCATAGAGTTAAAAACCAGTGAAAAAGAGAGAGAGTCTCTCTTGGTTTTTGCAAAGGAGACCTTGCTTGAGCACAGCTCCCTTTGCATTACCAGGACTCAGGACTATTCAGTGTTACTGTTATTCTTGTACTTGGGATTTTCACTGGATGGAAAACCCTTGCATATGGCAGTGCTCCTGCAAAGCCAAGTCCCAGAGACACAAGGCTGAGGTCTGCTCCTCATCTGTGGCTGTGTCCAGTGTAGCAACTTCTGCACTCAAGCTGTGTTTACTTAAAATGCATTTGAATTCAAATTGTTCTCATGAGTTGCTGAAAATGTTTTTCTGTTTTCTTCTCCTGTTCAGAATCTTCTTACCAGTTCCATTTTAAAGATGCCTGTGTCTGAAGATGATGATAGTTTTCACAAAACAGTTGCGGTACCTAGAAACAGGCCACTAGCCAGTCCTCTGCAGGTAACTATTCTTTGATAAAAGTATCCTCTGTATATAAAATACATATATACATCCATATATATATATTGCTTTCTCACAGACTGATTTTAGGTTTTGAGTATGGAAGAATGACATGTTCAGATGAATGTGGCTGAGGATCTCACTTTGCTTGTGGCTGCAGCAGTGCGAGGAAGCTAAACAGGGCATAGCTCCACATGTGGGGTACTGTAACTCAGCTGGGTGCAGTGTTAAATTGGTAGGACTGAGAATTAACGTGGACCAGAGGCTTTTTTTTTCCATAGACTTCTTGTAGGCAGCACTGCTGTTCCAGAGATTTGAGTGGTGTGGTGGTGGCCAGAACTTGTGACTGGCCTTGGGGTGAGAGGAGAGACTCTAGCACTGCCTGGCTGGCACAGGGGTGGCCAGTATTACCCATCCAGCCCAGCACCATGATGGCCTTTCCCTGGTGTAGGCTGAATGCATAATTTTTATAACACAAGTCAGATGTGAGGCTGGGGTTTATGGTTTGTGTCTATGCTTTTGCCAAGTGTTGACAAAGACATACATTTGCTGTACTTTAAAATACAGCTGTTACACAGGGACTGATCCAAAGCCCACCAGTCATTAGCAGCCAGTTTGGCAGCTCTTGTATACTTTAGGTGGAACCCACAGCAAGTCATTCAGAAAACAAAACATAATTTCTGTATTTCTGAGGTAGATGAGTGAGTGATTTTGTAGCCCTTCTCCACATGGGAGAACTAAAGGAAAGTGTCTCATTCCCCAGGGTGAGTCACTGTCAGGAAGGAAATTATAACTCCATAGTTCCTGACTTTCAGACAGATAGTCCACATGGCTAATCCTTTCTTTCCTCCCTCTTTCCAGAATTTACATTAGGGCTTATTTACAGTAGGAAGGAATGAATAAAGGCTGGTTTCGATTAAGCACTTCTAGCCAGGCATTAAAAAAGGAGATAGTAGAATTTACACGTCCCCATTTGGTACAGTTTGCCATGGTGTAGGCTTGTATTTTGTGCTGCAGAATCATTTGATGAAAAACAGCTTTGGAGAGCAGGGATTAGGACTCCCTTTGGCATGGGAGTCTGTAGGGGTCAAAGACTGACACTCAGTATTGTTTATCTGCTCTTTCCTCATGAACTGTGTTTCTTGCCTGCACTGTGGTAGACAGCTAAGGGAAGGGTTTGAAGATCACTGCCCCTGGTCTAGGGCAGTATGTAGGGGCTGAATTCAGATCCATCTCATGGCAAAGGAGCCTGGGTCTCCAGCTCTGCAGGGTGTTGCTGGAGCTCCCTGGTGGGTGATTTGGAGGAGGCTGCTGGTCCCCATGAGCTCAGCTCTGCTGCGTCCCAGCACCTGTCTGTGACCCCAGCCAAACTCTGAGATCCTCCATAGGTTTAGGGCAAGATTTTCAGGTAGCTGAGCAGCATAGGCTGTGTGTTGTCCTGTTAGTGGTAGTTGCCTGCACTCTGGCTGTAATAAAAAAGAAGAATCTGAGAGGTCTGTAAAATAGGATCTTTTGATCTTTGGTGTAACACTGTTATGTTTCCTGCTATCTAAAAATAATTTCTTTACAAGCTGCTGTAAACGAAAGGGCTTGTTTAACCTTTTGTCCTCACTCATGCTGATTTTGTTCAGGAAGTTTACATGAGTCAATTTGTGGATCATTCTGGATTCAATTCTTCAGTCCTTGCTGAGGAAAAACATGTTAAAAGTCAGGTATTCTCATTGTTCGGATAAAGAGGACCTTTTCTTAAGTAGGAACTCAGTTAAAAAGGACTTCCCAACTCCTCTCAGTGTTTAAAGTGTGTTGAACTGAAAGAAAAAGTAGTTGTAAAAAGCCCCAAAATAGTTAGTATGCAGCTTCTTGGTGTACTAGTATGAAGATAAAATTGTTCTCTCTGCTGATGAAACATTGAGCTTTTCAGCTGAAATGTAATCTTACATGAAGAATGAGGCTTGGGGTTTCTGTGATGGTGGCACAGACAGCTTTTTCGTAATGAAGTACAGACTTTTTATAACAATGCAGTATTGTCTGCCAATGGCTGCACTCTGGTTAGGACTTGGTGTCGTGGTTAAAAGTAATGGTAAAGCTGCTTGGCTTCATGTCAGAGGGGAGGAGTTTCACCCCATGCAGCTCAGAAAGGATGTGTAGTCTGGCTCTGTTTCACACCAGAAACTGCCTCTGCTCTGTCCCTAACACTTCCCCTCTTCCACTCCAGTGTAAATGGACTCGTATGACTAGGACACAGCATGTCTAAAGGGTGCATGGAAAACGTTAGCTTTAGTGCTTGTTGTTGACTGGTTGTGTTTTGTACATGACTAGATTTTAGCATGTTGTTGTTCTATGCTTTCTACCCTTCCTGGTTTAGAATTTGGTATCTCACCCTCATACATGAACACATGTATGGACACAAACAAACACTGGACTAAATCCACTGATCCCATGAAAGCAGACATTAAGCATGAGGGAACTCATGTGGGTGAAATTTAATTGTGTCTGCATATGTTGACGTTGCTGTTGTTAATATTTTGGAGCTGATCCAACTGTTCTTACTTAGGCAAATTCTCATTGACTTCAGTCCAAGAAAGAATTACAGCAATCTCTTCACCTTGGGATCTGTGCATGGAGAGGGAAGAGATAAACAAAGACAGCACTAAGCTTAGGGGGGTTTTTGATATGCTTGGTTCTTAAAATTCCAGTTTCTTTTCAATTTGAACTCAGATAAGAGGGAGGCAGTATATTTACCAGCCCACCGTTTTCCATTGCTTTAATAATTTGCATTGTATTTACATAAAGATATTTAGCTAGCGATAAACTGATCAAAATCCTTGATTACTTATTGTTTTGCTGTTAAATTCCAAAGAAGGCAAGAGTAACAAATGTTCAAACAGATCTCTAAGGATATTTTTTACTGCATTTTGGGTACACGACTGATCATATGCCATTTAGTAAATAGCAGCTGATGACCATTTCAGATAGCACGACATGATTCACCATCACTTAGCAGGAGCAGCATGTTGCATCATTTGGCATGTGAGGTCAGCTAGCTCCAGATAACACCACTGGAGTGTGGTGGTGTCAGTGTTGCGTAGACCAAAGGGAGAAGAAGCCTTCATAGACCCAAGAAGAGTTTGGGCTTTATCCTCATTCAATCCCCTGTTAAGTCTCTCTAAGACATTGGATGTAAAGGCACTTATGTGTAAGACCTTTCTGGTAAGGTGTGAGGGTTCAGCCAGTTCTTTTGTCCTACATGACAAATCTCGTGGTTGTGCATTGAATATTGTCTGACTGGCAGGAACAGGAATGTCTCACCAAACCCACATGTTGCCTTGAGGTGGACTTACTCTCTACTGCATGGATCCCAAATATTTCTGCTTTGTATTCCTGGGGTTAGTTAAGACCTGTATTTTTGCACCCTATATTTTTGTCACTTAGTTGGATATCAGGGAGATTTGGGCCTTACTAGAAACTTTTCCAAAGGTTAAGCTTTTGGGATAACATACTCCAGTGCCAAGACAAACAGATGATCTGTACTGAGCATGTGCTTGAATTTTGCCTTGTAAGAGGTTACATAAAAACTCCTCTGTTTCTGGCCCTTCCTATGTAAAAGTTAAATTTTATTTCACATTATGTTCTGTAGCAGTAGCGGTACATAATACAAACTGTCCTAACATAGACATTTTAACAGATAGAAAAGTAGGCTAAATCACAGACCTTCCACCTAACCCTGCAGGCTATCAAAAGACACCATGAAATGGAGCCTTTTAAGAAAATACCACTGCTTTGATATCTTCTTCCCCCAGTAACAAAGGAAACAACACAAGGTAGAAGCCCTGCAAGCTAAAGAGAATGTTCTTCAACCCCTAGCTCCTGTCACTTTCCATTTTTTAACCACAGACTGACACATTTCAGCTCGAATTTCCTGACTTTCGGCGGTTTGTGTAGCCATTTTCTTCAAAGAGTAAGTTTAAAGGATTTTAAAACAGTTGCTTGGTTAACCTTTTTTCAGGTGTTTGAGCTGTCCTGAAGCTTCATTTTCTCAGTTTAAAAAGTGAAATGTTGTTTCATTTGCAGCTGTTCGTAAGACAAAGTCCTGCAGCGGCAGGCTTTCTGTTTTTCCTCCATGGCTTTTTGGGGAAAAGAACGTCCTGAAATCTCATATTCTTCTTTGTTTAATCAAGGGAGAGGGGGAAGCACGCTGTGTTTGAGATTTGCACAGCAAAGGTAGCCCCACAGGTTTCCCTTTCTTGTGTTGCCCCTTCCCTCCCCAGTGACTGATGTGTACAGGAAGCAGCTGTGCTTGGCACAGCTGAGGGAGCCAGAGAAGGTTCAAAGTTACCGGTCAGTCATTGCATGTTTTCCTCCCAGGCTGGCAGAATTTGGGTTGCAAACAGATGCCCTGAACTGGGGTGGTCTCTCAGGAAGAAAAGAAGTGACAGCTTAACTATTAGTCATTTGCAGCAATGTATTCTGATCTGTGGGGGGGAAAAAAAAAAAAAAAGATAAGGACAAAACTGGAAAGGGGCTGAATATCCTAGTATGAGTTACAGGTGCTTAGCCTACTTCCATACCTCATCCATTGATCCTACTTGGAAAGCTCGTACATCTTGAGCAGGAGTTTTGTCTGACCAAGAGCTTCAGGGTTAAGCTCTTAGAAGTGCCATCAAATAGCTCTTTCTAGCTCTGGTATCATGCTTATAACAGAAGCTGAATAGTTGGACCATGTTACTCTTTCACATTTAGCAAGCTGTATTTCTGAGCAACTCGGAAAGCCCCAGCATTTAGGAAAAGTCTGTCCTGTGCCCCAGAGGAAAGCTACCAAGACAGGTAGAAATAGTGGTCTGTCTTGTCAAATGAGGTAGAAAATTCATTTATGGTCACTTTAGTTTTTAATAGGTCTTTACTGTCTGGTCATGATAAGCAGATGGGTTTCTGCCTGTTCTGCATCCTTACAGAATAGAAAGCCATGTTATTCTATGTGATGTCCAGTGTATTCTGCTAGGAAATTTTTTTATTTAGTGCACTGTTTCACTGTTTCAGGAATGCTGCATTTCTGTTGCAAGCCTTCTTTTTAGTGGCGCATTCTGCAGATGATCCATACCATGTAATCTAAGGGAAAACTGGCAAGAAATCCAGCTTTTTGCAGCAGGGAAACATGATAAGAGACCTTCTAGTAGTCTGAGCCTTGTAAATATTTTAAATACACTAGCTTTTTAAAAATTATTTTTAAATACCATCACAGCTTGGGTAAATTAGTGGGAATGTTTGTAACACCACTGACTTTGCTGGAGTTGCTGAAGCTACCTGCCAGCAGAGTGAAAATTTAAAAATGGTCTTCTAACACAGTTCTTCACCCAAGGTTTTTTACTACACTTTAATCAGTTTGGGAGCTCGGCACTGCAGGACTGCAGCAGTGTTTGGTTTTGGCATTGGCTCCTAACACAAAAGGTGTCTTAAACACTGGAGCTTTCTTAAGCTATGGAGACAGCACATGTAAAGGCAGTCCGGGCTGCAAGTGCAGAAGGACTAGTTCTGTTAGAAAAGCACCTTTCCACAGTGTTTTCTTCCCTTACTCTGCTCTGTTTTCTCTAGATGGTCCAAGTTTTTAAAGTGCTTTAACTGGATATCCCAGTTACAGCTTTGACAGTTTGTTTACAGTTCACATTTGCCTGAGGGCAGTTGAAGGCATATTAAAGGATAAATAAGGTAGTTTTGCTGCCAGGAGAAGGATGTACTGGTAGGATTACTGAGGTTAAAAAAAAAAGAGCTAGAGAGAAAAAGAAAAAGGACAGGGAGAATAACATAATGACATAGCTGGAATTGTACCATGGATCTGTAATTTTATCCTATGGGAACTTGTAGTACCATACTTTCTTCTCACCCCCACTCCCTGATGTAACTTAAAGAGAGAAACTGCTGTGGATGGAAGAGTGGATACACGGGAAGTACTGGCTGAAAAGGTTTAAACTCTTTTAACTGACAGCAAAATTAGGACTAGTCTCCTACTCTGAGGCAATGAAAAATTTTGTATATGGAAAAAATTTATTGTGGAAATTGCTTTCACTTCCCACTGGCTAGGAATTTAGGTGCCTCAAACAAACACCTCACTCTTAGATGGCTGAGTTTAAGCTGGATAAATCCACTGGATCAATGAAAACATGTCCATCAATTTTGGTGGGGTTTGGGTCAGGCCTTCTGGCTTCTGATTACAAAGATTTTGTTTCCAGCCATCGATTTGCAGAGTTAGACATGTAAATGTGGTCAGGAGGATGCAATGAGCATTCTGCAACAGGAGTGTTCTGGCTGGGTTTTCTGGTGCTGTTCTCCTGTGTGCCTGTAGCCTTCTGCCTGGCTCTCTTTTCTGTTGATACATTTGCTGAGCACTGCTGTCTGTGGGGCACTGCCACTGTCCTGTGACAGAGCTCTGTCAGTACTTGCTGCGATGTTGGTGTGGAAGGAGGTGTTGTGGCATCCTCTTTACCCTTTTTACTAAGGGATCCCATAGCTGTGTGTGCCCAGGGCCAGCAAGATGCTCTGCCTGGATTGTAGGACCCAGCACTCCCTGCCAAGGAGGGTAGGAAAACTGCTGCCATCAGGATGACTTCCACACGTGCCTCTGGCACTGCTCTGCAGGGCTGGCAAGGTGCAGGCATTGTGCTTTGTTTTGTGTTGGCTGCCCAGAGTCATGGCTTCAGACAGAAAATGTTTATTAAAAATACCCACTTAAATGTTATCTGAGTTCCCCAAGGGTAGAATTGAAAACTGTGTTAGTAAACATGCTGCATCAGAAAACATACTACTTTGGGTCAAATTCTGCTTTCTTCACTGGAGTAAAGCTCTCACCACCATCAGTGAGATGCAAAGTTAGTCTCTTCTTACAAGTTTGTCACAATAGGGGAAAAAAGTGTAAGTAGTCTGATTCTCTGGGAAAATAATACATGGATGAAAACTTTTCTGTCCCTACAGCAAAGCTGAAGCTGTTTCAAGCAGGCTCAAGTGAGGGGTGGAGCTGGTCCTCCTGTGCTTGCTGTGCCTGCTGCCCAGTGCTCCCCAGGGCAGCCAAGCCCAGTGGGAGGGCAGAGGGTTACTGCCTGCCTGAGCAGCTTCTGCCACGCTGACATCAGGTTAAGGATGAAGACCAGGCTTTCCGTGGAATGAGTGACATGTAGCAGCCTGCTGAGATGTTGGTGATATCAGGATACTGATTTTTTTTTTTTCTACTAAGCACATGTCTGTTAATACAAAGAGCTCAGTGTAGATACTAACAATTAAGTCTAATTTTTGAAACAGGGACACTCCGTGCCTGAAGTTACTAATATTTTTTAGAAATTGACATAGTGTGACAAATGGACTTTTCCTTACATGTTTTCATTATTTAATGATGATGATGATCTCTTATTTCTAGACCAGTGCATTGAAGCTTTTGGGGATCACAGGGAAATAATGGTTGGACACATATTTCTGTCCTTGGAAGTGATGGATATTCGGGAACTACCAACTGCTTTTGAGGTGTACAGAACAAATCCGACTTCTGAGTAAAACCGATGGCGTTGTACCAGGCATTAATTTGGTTCCTCATGCAAATACCTCTAAAACAGCAGGGGGAAAATATGCACAGGTGCCTGAGTCCCACTGAGGATCAATAGGGGGTCATAGGTTCCCAGCTTGTGTAGGTGCCTTTGAAAAAGTTACCCTGGAAGCTATTTAACCAAAACATAAAAGAAGCTGTGGTGTGTTGCATGTGTGTCTGTGGCACGCAGAAAGTGTGTCACACCTGCTCTCTTGCATGTGTCCTAAGCTGAGCCACAGCACAAGGTACACAGCCAGTCCAGGTTGAACTGTTCTAGAAAAGAGGTGTATGGCATGTTTGTTCATTTCTCAGATGCAGCTTTCCCACAAAAACTGCAGAAACTAAATGATTTGAGGCCTGACCTGATTCCCCTTCAGAAAGGGAACTCCTACTGAAGCTCAGCAGTTTTGCTTGCAAAATGGCATCCAGGAGAAGAGGCAGCATTTGGAACTTCTCTACAGAGAAGAGAAAGCCATGTGTTGGGAAGCCCAGCAGAAGTTTGCAGGGGACTAACACACTTGCTTAGTTATTCACTGCATTTGTCCCTTTTGGACTATAAGCCCTCCAAGGCAGGAACCTCGGTCCCTGTGTTTGTTACTGCTGCCCTGATTAGGGCATGTTATGTGAAATTATCTGTATTTCATAGTTGCCCAGCCTTTTACTATCTGTATGTCTCAGATAACACTGTTTACAGTCAGAAGAGCATTCTGTAAACATTTAGGCCAGAGAATAATTTAAGGATCCTTTTGCAAAGTTTGCAATGAGAAGTTGAACTTAGCAAGTAGAAGTTGGCAGAAAGAGCCATGGGCATGCCAGGACAGTTCTGCTCTTAGCAGATGGTTTGCAGTCCACTAATTATGATTCATCCAGTGTCCTAGAAGTTGGGAAGGCTTTGGACATCTCTTTGGGCAATGTAGTTGTTGTACTGGAAAGATGATCCTTTTTTGAATGCAATGGAGAACAGAGAAAGGCTTCTCCTGACTTGTCTTTACTGGTGGATCCTGAGCATACACCTTCTCAATATTCAGCAGTACTGGGATCCCCTTGCAGAAAGATAAGCAGAATTGTGTGCATTTTGGAATGCAGAGTATTTGTACAGCTAACTACATGATAATAGAGGTTTTATTCAGGTCTTAGAGAATATTCCAGTGTGGAAAGGCAGACACACTGGGTAAGTGAAAGAGTTCAATAGAAAAAAAATTGAAGTGTGTATCCTGGTAAATTCCAGGAGCTTTGAAATTTCATTGCTGTTTATAGCTCAAGGCAATGAGAAATGTCTCACATGTGTAGTGAGTAAATAAATACAGCGCACACAGCCCTCTGCAGATATGTTTATCTCAATTTAACATTGTACTAAATGGTGTCTGCAGCCTCCATAAATACCACAAGAAGTGAAATGGCTTACACGATAATTAAAAAGCTGTTTCTGCTGAGAGTCGAGCCTCCCTCCCTTCTCCTTTGCCAGAGGAGCTGAGCTGTTGGGCGGGTGCTGATCGCTGCACACAGGTGAAAGCAGCTTTGAGCACGGGAATCCTTGGCAGCGGTGGTCAGCCTGTCGAGGCTGTCAGGCTCCTTTAGGGAACTCGGGACAGAGCAGCTGCTTTTCTAGAATGGAGGTTTGGCAGGAATTTGTGCATGGTCATAACACTAACGGTGGGCTGTAGCCTGTCCGTGCTGTTGACTGTAAAGTCCGCCTGCCAAGTGCATTCTCCTTTAGGCCTTCCTAAAGGATTAAAGGCAAGGCTATAGATATGGCCTTAGAGAAAAGACACTGTCTGAAAGAGAAGCAGGAAGGTTTGGATCCTGGCTCTTGTGGTGGCCCCTCTGCAGATCATCGGGTGTGTCTGCCCCTGTGGTCGCTAACTGAGAAGTCAGGATGACTTTTTTTTGCCTGTTGTGTTGAGATCTCAATTTCTCGGGGACGGGACAACATCCCGCTGCCTGGATGGAACTGTTCATGGAACAGTTAATTGTGAGCAGGCCTGGCTTTGGCTGGGGCTATGGATAAATCACTCAGCATTCCACCTAAATCTCTCTCTCTCTTCTAAATTAGCATCTAAACAATGCCTGGGAGTCAGCGTCCTGCGGGAAGATCGAGGATCAGATGGCTCTGACGGATCAGGCACGAAAATACATGGCCACCTTCCCCACCAGGACTCTGGTGATGTGAAAGGGTCGACACACAGAGAAGCATTATGGTTTTGAGAACACTTCACCTCCACTGGGAAATTCCTGTTCATCTGCATGAGAACTTGTCATGAATGGGAGAAGAGCCTATCTTTGTTGTGGTACAACAGTTGGGAGCAGCACAAAGTGCATTTAGTCACTCAGCATATATATTCTTGTTGGATTTCACCCAACTTAAGAGTTTGTGTTTTTTTAACGATACTTGCCTAAATTATTAGGTATTGAGTTTGAATCGGTAATTAATGATCTTAAGTGCAGTCTTATAATAAAGATAATTTTTCTTGTACTTTTTGAGATCAAGCAGACTTAGTACACCAGTATTGTTACTTCAGTGATGTGCTAGGCAGGGGTGGGGTTTAGTTTGTTTCTTTTTTTTTATTTTGTTTTCTTAATAATAAAAGAGCAGGTACTCAAACAGATATATTTTAAATCACTGAACAAAATGCATTGGTGTAAAATACCGAAGTGAAAAGCATTACTACAAACGCTTGTCTGGGCAAAAGGGGAAAGCTGATCAAGATCGTGAATGCTCAAACATCCATGGCTCTTGAAATACTCCTTTCTGTTTTGGTTCTAGGCCATTATACATTGTGTGTTGGGGAGGGTGGGTAATTAGCTTGCTTTAAAAAATATTACTGTATGAAACATAGATTTATGAGAAAAATTATATTTTTATTCAGTAATTTAATTTTGTAAATGCCAAATGAATACTGTGTTTTGCTGCTACAGACCTTAGCGTGTAGACATGCTGCTAGTGTAAAAGGAGCAGTAGAGCTTTATATGGAAAAAAAACAAATGTTGTTGTTAGCTAATTGACTATGCACTAGCATTTCAGACCTTTTGTTTTAATTTTTTTTACATCATTTATATTTTTTCCCCTTTTTTTATAAGCAATATTTTTGAACACTGTTATTGGGAGATTTTTTTTTTTGTGTGGATGTGTTGTTTTGTTTCTCATTGGTTTGTAACAGCATGCATTGCACCTTCATATGTTTGGGAGAACACTGTCTTGTTCATGTTGTCTCTTTTGTTCCATGTCTAGCTAGTTGTTCCCTAACTTGGGTCTTGTGTACTGAATCAGGTTCTTAGAAATACATGGTTCTTTGTACTGCCATATCAAATCTTTATTGATATGGCAAAACACTGATTTTATTTTATTTTTTTATTTTTTTGTGTTTTTATAACAGCCTCTGACTTGCTGCCTTAATAGCATTTGGTGCAGCTTTATCTGCACTTAATTTTTTATACAACAATGTACTGCCTTGTAGATAAATAAAGTGTGTTCTTTTTTACTTAAACCTGCATGGCCTCCTACTCTTGTTTGTCTTTAGCTTTTAGGCGGTGGTGTTAAAGGCAACAATCAAGCCAAGAGGGTTTTTCCCAGCACACTTAGATAAGCAAGGAATAGAGTTTTGCACACCATAGCCTCAAAATCCTTGGTTCTCATTGATTGTTAAGGAAGTGGAAGGAACACAGCATTAAACAGTGAGTACTGAGCATGTTGTGGTCTCGGAGCACATCTCTATTGATGCCGAAGTCCAGGTCAGCTTCAGTCAGTGGCAGACTCACTGCACCTTTTGTGCAAAACTGCCCTTCTCCCACAATGCTGGCTAATTTATTTTTTCATCTAAGGACAATCAGGTCAGGAACCAATTGAATAAGAGAAAAATATTCTGAAGTTCTTACAACTGTAGAACAGGCTTTTTTCATGCTTGTCTTGAGAAAACAGAGGTGAGAATATGCTTTGAAACCCTGGTGCATTGTGCTTCACAGCAAATAATTGGACAGACCTGCAAGAGCCTCACACAGCTGACATGCTGAGGGACTTTCAGCCCTAAGAAGACCAGAGATAAAAGCAACTCCTGACAAAACAAACAAACAAATAAAAAGGCAACCTGTAAAAAAAAAAAAAGGTGTTTTATTGAGTAGCTTGAATATAAATGGCTGAAATGTTAGTTGGTGCAAGCACTTTGAAGTCAGACTGATACTCATGAGAGCAGACTTCAGCTCCATGATGGAAGAGTAGCCATGTATGTGCTGAGGCCCGAAGGTGCCTTCCAGTCCTTTTTGCTCCTTACCCAGCACCTGCCTAGTCCTCCCAGCTGAAGCCACATGCTGGCCCTCAAACCACACAGTGCACGGAAAAGGAGGAGCAAAATGGCCTTTTTCACCCTCTGTACAGGTCCCTGCTCGTGTGCTTTTGGCTTTCAGTGTGAGAAGGGACTAGTGCTTGCAGGAGCCCCCTCTAAGTTGTTTCATGTGTTTCATATCCATCCCTCCTGTGCGGTTTGGGCTCTCAACCCAACGCTGGGGCCGGGATGAGCCAGCTCCGAGGCAGTTTCTCAGCGGTTACCACAGGCAGGAGCCCGGGGCCGGGCGTGGATTACGGAGAAGGGGAAGTCTGCGGGAGCCCTTGCCTGTGCCGTAGCTGTGGGCTCACACCATAAAAACACTTGTGCAGGATGAGAGCGCCCTGCAGGACTCGGTGGTGTGCAACGTGGGAAGAGGGAAAGGCCTGCCTTGAGGCATGCCACACAGCTTAGGCAACGTGTTACAGCTTTAAAAGAAAAAAAAAGGAACGCCAAGCTTACAACCAGACCTCAAGGCAAAGCTCCTGCCTTGTACAGCTCCAGCGGTAACTGCACCAATCCTGGCTGAGTTTAAACGGACCATTATCCCAGTGCTGGGAACCATGGAAGCTCAGCCTGCAGGTGCCCAGCAAGAGGAGTAGGCTTTTTTTCCCCTACACCCCTCAGTTGCTTTAAAATCCATTTTAAAGATGTAAAACTCTTACAATAATTGTCTTCTTGATGGACACTCTTAGAGCTAATACAGAGGAAAATGTTTCTTTTCCCCCTTTCTCGTTTCACTGAAAATGCAAAACACTCAGTAGATTCAGGCAGATTTGCATATGTTTCTACACACATGTGGTGCCCAGCATGGGCAAAGGAAGAGGCTTTCTTTGGATGCTAGACCCAGGAAGCTGATTATTTTCCCTCCACCAATAGTGTCTACATTTCCTTTACAGCAAAGTGCCACCTCCTACACGTCTTTCTCACGCAAATATCCCCATGTGACCGTGCTCTGCTCACTGTCTGAAATACACACCTTTCAGAGGTCCAAGAGGAGTCCCACCTCTCTGGTAAATTCCGTCTTGAGCTGGTCAGGCAAGAGCTGTCCTGAGATAGGTCTGTGTAAATGGTCTTGATGACAGCAACCTGACCTAGCAGTGGCCCTTTGCACAGCTGTATGGCCATCCTGGATCCATTTAAACCTAGAGTAACCTACCAAAATGAAAGGAAAGCAAGTTCAGTCAAGTTCTCTTTTAATGGAGAGTAGATATTTGGCTCTAAATCCTATTAACCTTTTTCTTCTCTGTAATTGTAACTTAATAATGTTGTCAGTGGGAATTCTTTTGATTTCTGAAAAGAATTTAAATTATCATTTCAGCATATGCCACTAATTAAAAATGAAGGGGCAAAGGAGCCAGGGCAAAAAATAAAGGAAAAAACCAGAGTGTGAGGTGTTTCCCAGCTAGTTCCCTGTCATTCTTCAGCTTTCTGTGCCGGGAATCCTGGGGATTCAACTCCCACAGGTCCATGTGACAGCTATAAGCCTGAACTGAAAAAGGGCCAGAGCTTGAATTGGTTTGGGAAAAAAATATTAGAGCTTGAATGAAAGAGCCAGACTGTAGTTAGGAGCCAAAATAAATCTGCTGAGGGTAAAGCAGAGAGCAAGCACAGCACTGAATATTCTGTAGCATGAGAGTGATCCTTCAAAAAAGCCAGAAGGTTTTTTTCCATATTTGTAATCTTGATCCTTATCTGTGCCAGCTAAGTCAATGGCAATCAGCCCTCCCTCAAGCCCACACAGGCAGGCACATAAGCAAAGGATGTTTCTGTAAGATTGTGACTGGAACATCATAATCATCACCTCTTCTTACTCCTGCCACATTTAATTGTATTTTTACCTCATTCCTGATCGGACACAGGTGTGATGGCAAAGCACAGAACAAAAGGCTTGTTCCTAGAAATCTATTTAAAATATGTTGGGGTTTGGGGTTTTTTTGTTGGTTGTTGATTTGTTTTGTGTTTAAGGAGCATGTTAAAAATATTTCAGTTTGGGAGAGAATGGTTTTGAGGCACTGGTCTGCATTTTGCCTGTGTCCTTGTTTCCTAGCATGGGTGGAGTCAGTCAAGAGCCCAGATGTTGCTCAGGAGCAATGGTGGAGTTCTACGTGGGTGGCCAGGGAAAGACCCTGGTCACATCTTTCAGTCTCCAGTCTAATGTCTTAATTCAAAAGGAAGTCATGTTTCCTGACCAAATGCACTTGTTCCCTTTGTTTGCCTCTCTTCTTTGAACTTGACTTTGATGTCTCAGCAGTTTTCACTGAAGACCCTGCTACCAGCATAAACTTGTTTGTGACTTTTTTGCTCTCAGTGACTGATGGAAGTGAAATAATGAAGGTAGACCAGAGAGGTCCAAATTCTGCCTTCAGCTGTGTTTGCAAGCTGGCATTGGTTACACAGCTCATTGTTAAGGGCTGCAAAATGTATTCGCTCTGCTGTTATTTTTCCATAAATTATCGGTGATCAGGTTGTTGAGCTTGTTTTTGTTTTTTACAATCCCTCTTGATACATGACATTTCTAGAAGGCATTTTTCCAATCCATTTGGGTATCAGAATAATTGCTGACTTTTTAATTGTTTTGTAAAACAGCCTCCACTTCTCAGACCACGCAGATCCACACTTACAGCCTAGCTCAACTCACAGCCAAGGAAATTAGGAAATTTTGTTTCATGGGGAAAACAACTTCTACTGCTTGATTAAATCACTACTCATCACGACAGCTCCAAGATGCGCTCTGTGCACACATCTGTCAGAGAAGCGAAGAAGACAAAGAAGAAAGTTTCAGGAAGCTGTCCCCAGACAGGTTTCTATACTAACCATAGAGACCACCTCTGCATCTCCCAGTTCCTGCCAGCCCAGCTGCAAGCCTGCTGTGGCCCTCCCGATACAGTCAGCCCCCAGAGAGCCTTGAAGGGGTGCCTGCAGGTGTGCTTTCCTGCCCGCCACCTCTCTCATGTTTCATTAACTCTCTCATCAGCGTACATCAGCACAGGAGTTATCTGAAGGTGCAGGGAGGCTATCATTATTTCAGTGATGGGTTTTTGATATCTGTGTTCCTAGCAGCTCAAGGCAGAGACCTCTGAGGTGCTGGCTCAGCCTTCCTGTGCAGATAAAGGTACTGCTAGCCTGTGCTGCCGGCAGGAAAATGGAAATCTGCAAGAGGTTAGAGCTCCTACCTGCCCAGCTAAGCCTTCCTGCACCAAAGAAATAAACTGAGAAACAGCTGCAGTCAAAGGCCTAAAATAACTTCCAGTGAAATAATAAAGAAAAGAGATTATACTTTGCTTTTCTTTTCTGCTCTGCTCATACTGGCCATCCCCTCTGCACCCCTACTTATTTCATCTCTGTTTCCCCAAAGCAGGGTCAGGCCCAAACACTGCTGCAAATGGATTGATAAAAGTCACTGGTCTCCATAACAGCAGCGAACCCAAGCCCACACTTGGCCAGGACTAAGGACATGGATCATTTCCCTGCCTATGGCAGATGTGTTCCTGCCACTCCCACTCACCAGAGGTCTCACACACTCACAGTGGTGTTCTTGATGTCCCCAGGTTCGGGATCATCTTCACTGAAAAGCAAGCTCTGGTTGTATCTCAAGTAACATACTCCAGTCAGGGAGGTACACAAAAGCCTTTCTGGAGGCTGATTTGCCCCTGGCTGGAAGGTCCACCAGGAATAGGCGAGACAGGCCATGTTACACCCAGCTTTGGCACCCTCTCAGCAGCTGCCCACCTGTCCAGGAAGGGGATGGGTTCTCTTGCTGCCCCATGAAGGTCCCACAGTGGCAGTCCAGGAGCAGCAATTCACAGGCTCCCCTCCTGAGTTATCAACAACACAGGAACAGCCTTAACTTTCTTTAATCAAAGAGGTTAGAATAATCCTTTCCTTGCCAACCTCTGATTTGTGGCCACATCCTTTAACAGAAAACCCGTAACAAATACGAATTACAAATGAAGTTTGTATGGTGATAAGCTACAGAACCGATGTGATAGACACTCCTCCATCACTGCTCTGAGACCCAGGGCTTTCTAGTACAAGCCTTCATTGCAGCCAGCTGGAGTAGCTACTGTTGGAATCTCAGAGCCAGACCCAGCATGACCGGGGAGGACTGAACCCGGCACACATCTGCACCACAATTTTGCCACAGGCATCACAAAGCAGCAAGGATGATGATTAAAATAAGATGCTGGATTATGCCAGCAGTCCCCCCTCCTTGTTGTCACTTCCAAGTTTTGCTGTGCTGTCTGTCTGACATCCAAAAACTACTTGCTACATCCTGTCTGGCAGTTGATCAATGGAGCAACTTAGTTTTTATGTGACAGCTTGAACAGAGTGAATGTGGAAATTTATTTGATACCTTGGTTTGCCTTCCTATCAGTGATAAAAGCTCTTTTTTCCTCTTTAACACCCATAACTAACTTCTTCCAAAGGATTTCCAATAACAGAAATCCACTTTGTTGTAGAGCACAGGAAGTTTTCCAGAAGGCTTAGTGTTCCAAAGGCGGCCCTGTACTCTCTTGAAGACAATGCTGAGGGTGCTGCAGCTTCAGCCTTGCTGTACCAAAGCAGGTTTCCACACCCTAATCCAACCTTTCCAGTAGAACCAGGCTCTGTGAAAGAAGGAGAGCCCAGATGCTACGAGTGTAGGTTTGGACAGACAAGATTTCTCTTGACTGTACACACAGGCTGGCCAAGGACACCCTCGTTCTGCAGCAGTGTTCAGGTGTTGCAGCGATGAGGATGTTTTGAGAAGATGCATGTAGAATAACACAACCAAGCAACAGAGTGTGCTGCCCTTGCAGTTTCCAAGAACTTGAATCTCCTGAGGAAGTTTGTGTTCATAACAGAGCTGCTGCAAGTCAGCAGAGGACTTCCCTGGGAGGTGATGATTTTCCCTTACATTTACTTAAGTAAGCGCATGCAAATCTCTCTTGGTTATATATATTATGTACATATTATTTATTCTGTTAGAAATAAAGGAAGGTTATTTTACAGAGCAGGCCCAAATCCCAACCAGCAATCTGAATCTATCACAGGCTGTGTGTCATGTGCTTGCATTATGGAGACTCTTGTCCACCAGAACAAAAAGTTGCGAAGGACAGAACTCAGACAAACACCAGACTCGCACTCAGAAAAAGAGAAAACCATCCAAACAAGAGATTGCTGTGAGAACATCTTCTGTGATGAGAACTGAAACTGCAAGTCACTGGTTTTCATTGAAAGCAAAGCAACCAAGAGTCTGAAATCAGTCATGTCCCCCAACTGATGAGTCGTCTGAAATCCGCCACCTTCCAGAACACGCAGATCCTGAGATTTCTCAGCTTCCCTGTTTGTGATCACAGATTTCCGTAAAAGGGTATTTCATTATTAAAATAAAATTAGTAATAGTAATCATAAAGACACCATGGAAAAAAAACATACACAGAAGTTGTCTGACAGGTTGGAGGTTTTTTTCCCAATGAATAACGTGTTAATTTTTCAATTTATGCTGCAAGTGATTTAACAGAAAACCTTTTATCATAGAAAGTTGTCAGAGGTTAGTTCAGATACATCATGGTTTAGAGTGGACTGGACTTAATTTCAGAACCTTATTTTAACCTAATTCTTCCATGCCTGCTGCAAGAGTTTCCAGCCAAGTCAATGGGAGTAATCATGTGAATAACACACACAGGTTTCAGCCTGAAAATCTCTACCACCCTCATTTGTGGGTCAAGGTTGGTCTGCTTGGGGAAAAGCACAATGCAGTGCCAACAGTGAATGGCCTTTACATGGTCCATTTCCAAGAGATACAATGATACCACCAAACCACCAGGGCTGTATGCACATAATGAAAAGTGACAATGCACTCATTTGTGAAGGATATAAGACAGCCATGGTAGTTAGGGCAACATTTGCATAATCACATTAACTTTAAGGACCTACTTTAAAATTGACCTAACAATGGCTGTCATTGTTTAAAGCCACAGCTGTCCATGCTGATTGGACAACATGCTTGGTCAACTTGTGTCGAAGCCATCTTCTTCAGGAGGACTTAGAAAGTCTGACTGAAAAAATTGTAGGCTCCAGGACATCCTGTGAATGTCTGTCCTCCCACCATGGTTCGAGTACCAGGGAATCCACAGCTTTCAGGGCTGCACAACTGCTGCATTTTCATTGGGACTGATGTAGTCTATGACACAGCTTTATTTTTCAGAATTGTTCATCAAGGTTGAAAAGTGTGAAAAAAGACATACTGATTACTTATTGGCTGCTAAAAATATTACAAAATATGAATAGTCTGAGTCCTGATTATTTTAGGCTCGAGCAAGTTACTACTTAAAGATTTGAAAAAAAATCAGAACTCTTACTCCAGACATGACAATTCAGTCACATGTTTCTTCTACACACAGGGAAGACTGAACAATTTGCATCTCATATGCCTTGCACAATCATCCCCCACCACAAAATTGCTGATATTCAGCCAAAAATGTACCTGGTGAATGTTCTTCAGTAGAAAAATATTTACATACCTTATCACTACATTTCAGTGTAGCTGGTCATGTGCATGGTTCTGATGAAAACCCAGACTCCTCTTAGCTAAGATTTTTTTGTTCTGCTTTTAGAAAGGCAGCCTTGTCCACTTTGAAAAACATGTTTATTTTTAGCTATTTTCAGGATTCTCAGACAACTGAGGTGGTACTGGACTAGCTGGAGGGAACTCAGAGTTTCAGTTACAGTGTGTCTTCTTTGAGTAACACTAACCACAGGTAGGAGAATGACTAGAGCACACACTCTAGAATGGAAAACAAATAAAGAGAAATATCGAAGAAAAAAAAAAAGTTGTAGCAAAAACGGTTCAGCCCTTTCTGAGAATGAGGTTGAGGAAAACTCGTTTTTCCTTGCCCTGGTAGGCCTAGTTAGCATAGCATGAGTCTGTGAACTTTAACTGACTTTTTGTTTTGCATTGCATATACTGTGATTAAAAACCCATTTAGGTTCCCCACCGTCATTTTGTCTCAAACCATAATAACCAGTTTAAGTATTTTTATATTAGCTTCAATTAAGAAACTCTCCTGGCTGTACACTGTGGATCAGGGTTTCAAAATTTTAGGCAGGAGTGTAATTTGTGACTCTTATTCCTATGAGGATTCATATAAACTTGACCAAATCATGGCCTCTGAGCATTTCATTCAGCACAGCAGCAGCAGGGGCTCACCACAGTTTGGCAGTTCCCCTCCTGGGCAGGACACACCACCCCTCTGAGGGTAAGGGGCTGCACTTGGTCACCTACTACCCTGCTCTGTACTGTAGGGGCCGGTGCAATGTCACAGGGGCTCAGCTGAGCTGCCTTGGTCTCTCAGGGGCCTCCTTAGTGCTGCTCTGCACTAAGCCTGTTGCATGGCAAGGATGAGGTTACCCCACACCAATGCAGAGGGACATAGAGCAAGGTGGGTGTAAAGGCAAGTTGGAAGCAATGGGAATTACTGGCTAGGAGCCAGATGTAAATGTGTGTATGAATGGGTGCACACACATAAATGTGACTGTATAATTAAGATTAGTGTTGTAATGAATATACAGAAAAGTGGGGAGTGAGGGGAGGGTGAATTAATTGCATGTCAAGCCTCAGTTCTGACTCCCCTAACTTTGAAGTACTGTACTCCCAAGCCTTAATGATCTTTTAATTTATACTTTAAATGATAACTTTTACCTTTTGATTATTCAAAAGATGGGCAACATTTGACACCAATAGTTTACATTTAAGCAAAGTAATTGAAAAGATGCAAATGCCTTTACTGAACAGATATGCAGAATGCCCTACTGCGTTAAGCACAGGTAAAGTGAACAAGCATATTAATATAGGCAAAGCTTCACTAACCACACTTATTTATATTTTAGACACTTAGCTCATTATGCAGATCAGCATTTATTCCTCACAGTCATATCTGATCATATTAAGGCTATTGGAACAGTTCAATAGCACTACAAGAGAACTGCAGCTAGAGCAAAGATAGGGATGAGATCTCTGAAACCTCTTCAGAAACACCTATGCTGTTTCAGCACTTCCGTACTGTTTCAGTACTTCAGAAACCTCTGTACTTTGGGACTGAGAGAAAATACAGCTTCATATCACTTAGACACACATACCTTTCCCACATGAAGGAAAGTCTCAGAGGCGAGTAATGTTAAAGGAAAAAAATGTAGTGGTTGTGCACTGCTGTCTTCTGATGGCCAAAACAAACCTTTGGCAGAGAAAGTGATATGACACCTTCATTTAATCTTATTTTAGGATTCAAAGAGCTATGGCAGTCCCTTTATGTTAAGTCAATGTCAAGATTCATTATGTAATTTCTACTTTTGAAAATCGGCATTGTGGCATTCATTCATTCCCATGGATTTGGTTATTACTGTTGAGCACAGTTTTGTTGCAGTATGGTAAGTAGGTATTTCATTACACGAAAAGTCTTCTGTAAGTTTCTGCAGGGATCCAAGACTGAATGGTCCGTTTTCATTTTTCAGTGCGGCAAGGATAGCTCTGGGATTTCTGCCTAGAAAAAAATCTTAATATTTCACAGGAGACACTAAAATGTGTAAAGCACAAAAGGCTGAATTAGGGAATCCATTAATGTGCTCAGTAGGTGGAGTATCAAACCCCGCCTCATCATCAGACATGTCCAGTACCACCTGCCTGCCAAGAACATTTCTGCGTTCACACTACGGAACACACGCCATTAGGCGCCATTCCCAGCCCATCCCCATGTACAGCCCCACCCAGTCAGCATGGGCTATATCCAAAGCTTTGGCAAGGGAAAGGCCAACAGCAAAACAACATAGCATCCAGCTCTGGCCTTCTCCACTAACTGTGTCCATCCAAAGCTTGTGCAACTAAAAAGGGAGTTCTCTTCAGGAAATCACACTTGCTTTCAGGCTCAGTCCATTTGAGGTAAAAACTTGCTCATTTGTTCAAGCCATGAGTATTCACTTTCCTGCTACCACTATTTGCTGACAGATTAGAGCATTTTGGGTTTCACCTCCACCATTTTACACAGACTACAGCACTTACACCGAACACGTGTCTGCATTGGAGAACAACTTGAAATAACTTGAAAATTATGTCAAATATGAGCTCACAACAGCATAAAAATGCCTATTTACAAAGAGCACCTCTGGTAAAAAATGCAGACTCTAAACATAACCTTAAATTCATCCTTTTTAAGACAAAATTAACTATTACTGATGTATCTGGATGTAAAACAAGGCATCCTATGAATAGGATCGTAACTGCTTTATGTAACTCTCCCTACCAAAGAGAAATAGTGAATCATTTATCTTAATGATGCCAATATTCTGCCAAACATAAGATAAAACTGAAGAATGTGGATAGAAAGTTCAGAAGCCCATTCAAGCACCAAGCAAATTCTCATCAGCTATCAGGAAAAGTAACTCATTTACTACAGAGTCAGACAAGGTTTACAAGGAGAGCAAAATTTTTATTGGACTACCTGATACAGCTTCTTAGATCAATGGTTGAACTAATGCAAAGATATTACAGGCTTTGATTTTCTCTGCAGCAGAAAGCACAACCTCACTTGCACCCTTGGGCAATCACAGGTACAGGAGCATTCACTAATTGCATGACACACGTGGGACAAAGTGTTGTCCCATGACTGCATCTGAAAGTGGTAGTGCAAAACGAGTACTGGCAAGACTTCCTACACAAAGCGAAGGGTGGCCTTGACACCGCATGTCGGAAAGCCCAAACAGCACAGAGGCACAGGAGCACACTGTGTATATACTAAAGCAGGTAAGATCCTCCATCCAGCTATTATCCTGTTTTGCCTCACACACACTGCAGGTGGTGGTACCTGGTGCTGTAGGGACAGGCAAAAACTATCTGCAAATCAGGTGAGTATTTTCTGCAGTGGCGGAGAGGAGGCAAAGACATTCTTTTTGGGGTACTGCATGCCCTGACATGTAAGATTTGGTTAATCTTTCTTAATACCAAGTGTTATTTTGTATTTATATGTTATACATATAAATATACACTGTTTAAAGACACATTAGCATTAGAAGGTCATAGGCAGCTCAAAATAAAATTACACAAACCCAACCCAGCTACCTCCTCCAAAGTCCCCACACACTTCATTGCAATATGCATGTGGGTTAATTTCAGCTGCTGTAACTCACTGATCTCCATTTAGCAACTTCTGTATTTTTTCCTCTTCATTTTTTTTCACAGCACTTTGAAGGCGTGGGCTTGCAGAGCAGTGATGTAAAACAACAACCCGAGAAAACAACCTAAGTTAAGCATCTGTTCATATCACTGAAAAAAGGGGGAAAAAATCAGATGTCTTTTCCTTTTGACAGTATTTTCGAAACCCACGCCAACAGTGCATAACTCTTTAACTCTTCCAATGGATATTTTGGGGTTTTCTCCCTGCTGAAAGCCCTTTCATGGGGACTGCTATCCTGCAAGTCTTATGTTCTGCTGACATTTAAATAGCTCAGATCTTACTACTGCTATTTACCTGTTGTTCATTTCTATCACAGCACCAGTCAAAAACGCCAAGGAAAGCCTGACTGTAGAGACAGCGTAGCACAACACCAGAAAGTTCCTATTGTGTCAGCAGTATTTGCTGCTGGGAGATTTATTTAATAGTGAAATGTTGTTGTTAGAATCCATCTCACACCTTCAGAGAGTCCACGTGTTTTCTGCTGCTCACAACAGGCAGCGAAGGCACCTTCACAGGCAGGAGGGACTACTCATTTTCATCATACACGGGCATATTATGACATAAATCTACAGGGCTTCTGTGAGAACTTCTTTCATAAGCACACATCAAGACATAAGCCAGAGCTCCCAAGCAATCTTTTGCCTTTCTTTGGATTATTGGAGGAGCTGCAACAGCTCCTCTATCGAGGAACTGCTGTAGTGATATTGCAGAGTGTGTGCTATACAGTGGTGGCTTGTCCCTTCAGTCATGGTCAATCACTTTGGGATTCCTTCCATGCTTTCACTGTCTCTTCCAAAAAAATAAAGGGAAAGAAAGAAAGGAGGGAGGCAAAAAGGGAAAAATCTATCTCAGACTATTTCTTTCACGTGGAGACCATGTGCAGCCTGTTTCCTGCTTTGCCATGTTCCGTGGCAATCACTTTGATCCCTGGGGAGGTGAGACGGAAGTTGGTCTTCACAATTTAATTTTTTTATAGATAGCAAAGTCCATCCTTCCACCTGCATCCAAAGCACTGAGGCAGCTGGCAGAACAAAGCAGGAGAGAAAAATAGTTGACCAGAATCTATCTGAAATTGCCAGCATACAGGTGCAGTCTTGTTTTTCATCTCAGTTGCAGCAGTCCCCGGTGACTGTCAATGTTTTACTGAGGCTAATTAACCCTTTTTTGCCTAGAAAGGATCAGAACAAAAATCAACCAATCAAAAAAACCCCCTGAAAGCTATCTGAACAAGAATAAAATTACATGAGTAGAGAAATGCAAGAATCATGTCTAGTTCAGAACTGTGCTACAAATAAAAAGGTTGCTATGCAAGTAAAAAAACCCAGCAAATCTATGGGGAAAATCTGCATCTTTGGATTGCTGAGACAGCTCCAAGCTTAGCATGTTACTTCCAACACCTGAACAAGGTGGTAAAGATAAACAGAGAAATCACTCAAGAAGCACCGTCAAGAGTAAAGAAGCAATCGTTAAGCAAGGAATAGTAAAACTGAACAATAAACTCGGATAAGCACTGTAGACAGGAAGTCAGCAAATCTAAACAACTGAAATAAAAGATAAGACTTTGAGGATAGATAAGAATTCCCAAAGCTGCAGTTTGGCTGAGCCATCAACATTAAACATTCCTTCAGATCCTCAAGGAGAGTGGTGGCAAAGGAACCTTATGAGGAAATCCAAGTGCAAAACGCAGGACTGCTCCTTGCAATGTGGTGCCTCGTGCTCCTTCTCTGTCTGGTTGTTCGAGTCCTAAACTACAGGCTTCCACTACTACCCTGAGGAGATGATCCCGTAATCCCAATGTTAAGATTTTTCCATTTACATGTAGCCTAAGTTTTGCTTCTCATTTTCATCTCATTCCTTCTATTTATACCTCCTTCCATTAAAAAGAAAATGTCCATTGGTGTATTATACACATTTGCCTCCTTTTCACTCTCTAGCTAAGTGGCTGTCATTAACAAGGGTGTATTTAGTTCTCTGACAGCCTCAGTGGAATCCACACATCAGTGAAGGGTCCCTCCAGCCCTCCAGGACCAGGCTCACCACGGTGGCTGCAGAGAGGGGAAGGTCCTTTTTTCTTTCTGCCATCACCTGATACCTCAAAAGGTCCCTCTCAAAATGCACTGGGCTTTTTTCCCCTTCTCTAATAACACACTGAGTGCATGTGTAACCTCACTTGCAGTGCGGTTTCTTGCCTCGCACAAAGTATATTTGGTCCAGGTTACTTTTCCCTCCAACATTAGTTTTCCATAGCAACTTGAATTAGAACTAACTGCCCCTCTGATTTGTCACAAACTCTGACAGCATCCTACGCACCACCAAAAGCTGAGTGATGGCAGGACAGAAAAGTCAAACAGGCAGGCAACATCTGGGCTTGTTTTTACCTTCAGTCTTTGGTGCCTCAGCTTTCAGTGTGGAGAGTTCGTAAGGATGCTCTGCAGCTGCTCTCCAGCTGTGACAAAACCCAGACTTACCTCTGCCAAAGCCTCTGTAGCTGTAAATAAGGCAGTTTTGGTAAGCAGAGAATGATGCACAGGTCTGGGAGGAAAGAGGGGGAAATGGGGGACAAATGCTTGGCTGACCAAGCTGCTGAGCCCTCCCTGATTCACCTCAAAGAGGCCAGTTCAAAACACCTCACCGAAGTTGGGGATTCTTGAGCTGCAGTCACATTCCCGGCCCTCAGTGAAACCGCCCACTCTGACCCTCAGGAGCAGTGCCAGGCAAAGCGATGCCTCCAGATCCAAGAGCTACAAGTCTGCCACAGGGCTGGAACTGCTGGAAAGCCGGGCTGTGATGCAATCCTTTGGCAATCACTGGCTATGCTGCAGTAAAACTTGCCTGGCTGTGCCACTTGTGCCTTCTATATCCCTTGCTTTGAAGAATGCCATGTGCAGACTCAGTGAAAGGGAAAACATTTCCCTTCCCAGGAGATTTCAACAGCAAGTCTTGGATATTCTCTTGGCTATAAAAATAGAAAACACTGCTTGGTGGTGGTGATGCCCAGTTTCTTCAGACCTCTGTTCCTCACACAATGTTTTCTCAAAGTCTTACCTGAATCTCCCTCACTGCAGTTCAAGCCTATTCCTCCTTTTTTAATCAGCAAAATCATGAAGAATAGCACGATGTTTTCCTCTTTGCAGCCACGTTAGTATTAACAGATAATTACCGTCTAATGAAATGGAATGGGATTTAGAAATATCAGCCATTAAGAGCCTTCAGCTGAAAGGGAGCTGAAGTATGACAAAACCTGCTCTCTTAAATGTAGTATTTCAGGATTTAAACGGATTCACACTGTTAAATTGAAATTCCACAGCAAATGGAATTCTAGGCTTGCAAAACAACTTCCTCCCATTTATAAATCATATCACTTTGCATGTATTTGAATGCTCAAACATCTATTTAGTCCCTGGAATTATTTGTTCTTTCATTAATGGAGACTAGATGAAAGCTGCAGATACCAGCTAATAGTGATTGAACATAAAGTAAAACCCCTTTTATTGTACAGGATCTGCAGCCTGAGCACCATGGCAATAATCTAATGATGCCAAAACTTGGATGCCCTTCAAATGCTCCAGAACAATAGGTGCTGCCAGCATGACCTACACGAGGCACCACTGGCTGAGAAGCCAGGCTCTGAAGTTGCACTTTAACTCTGTGGCCAAGGCAGGACAAGGGAGCACCCTGGAAGGGCTGTGCATGCACTGAGCTGGGCAAGGGGCCAGTGCTGCTCAGGCTCAGCCTCCTGGGGCTCCTTCTGGTTTTGACCCTCTGAAGTCCAGCTGCCCGAACTCAGGAAAAGGTAAATTGGAGTGCTTGTCAGGGTATTCCAGAGCAGGGAAGCCCAGCACCCCCCAAGGACTCCAGCAAGACTTGCCCAGCAGTGAAGCTCATAAACATCTCCATTTGCAGAACTTGCACATTTTGAAGTTGACAGGGGCTCAGTCTGGGTAAGGGGTGTGAGATGAAAGTTGTCCCTAAAGCTGCTCCTGCACTTTGGAGCCTTGTCAGGGCCAAGCGTGCAGCACGCTGTGGACAATTAAATGCACTGATTGTGTGCACTCAGCTGTGCATCAGCAACCCCTTTAGAAAAAATGTCCAGCTTCCGTCATTTGACACCAAAACCCAAATTGCTTGAAAGGCTGGTGGGATTATTCAATGCATGTGCCATAAAATCCACACATACTCTGTGTAGCATGAAACTAAAAAAACCACTGCAAGCAAAAAGTGATTTCTTGCACTAATATATCGAGTAGATTCAGTGCTTTCAGAGGGTTTGTAGGAATGGGAAAGGATAGGGAAAATAACGCAACCAAAATGTGGTGTAGTTAATTTCCTGACTATTATTTCCCTCCTTTCCACCAAATGGTTGCATTCACCAAGTACCTAGTTTCCTGAACAGAAATCTTGTTAATTCTGAGTTGTGGAGAAAGGGTTGACCACGAAGAAAAAATGTGAGAACATTACAAACCATTCACTGACTGAGATCATAAAAGAAGAGAAATGGACAGGGAAAAGGCCAAGTTCTTCAACAGTGAGACATTTCCAGCTGTACCACAGTATTTATTTTAGTTTAAACAGATGGCTCAATGAATTAATGAAATGAAGGTGCATAAGTCAGGACCCCCCAGGAATACTGCCCTCTACCTACTATCATCACGTAAGTCTGCATATTTTTCAAAAGCCTAAGTGGTCACAGCCTTTATTAATCCTGTTTCAAAGTAAAGACACTTCCACTCCTTAATGAAAGAGTGCTTACAATTGAGATAAATACTGGATTTGCAGCATGACCCTCCTATCTATTGATATGACACTATTATCTCATGTTCTGTAAAATAAGCAGGGTCTCCTCAACTACTTTTTAACACATTTCTGTTTTGCTATCAAATCAAGACAAGAAAAAAGCATTCCTGTTTGTAGCGGACAGAAACTTGGGTCCTTTCCTTGCCAGCTTATCCAGCATTTATCTTCTCTCTCTGTTTTGGTGGTAATTATCACTTTTGAATGCAAGAAACCTGAGGGGAAAAGCAACCTCTCTTTCCTTGCCATGGAACATACTTCAAGGCTTTCGGTTTTTCTGGCCAGACTCCCATCCCAGATTTTTGGAGCTCCAGTGGGGCTTGCCCTACTATTACAACTGCCAGCAGAGTGTATTGTAATAAGTTACAGTGTCCAACTACAGTTGAGTAATCCACCTTTAGAAACAAAGGCCCTTTCCAGAGCTTTTTCCTCTCATGCCTGATAGTGCCAGCCCCAAAAATAAAATAATCAAAGTTGCCTTTCCAAGATATATGACTGAAAAACATGATTTTACAGAAGTACTTTAAAAATCCCCAAACCCTCAAAACTTAGTCCCACCATAAATACAGACTATCTTTCAACTACTGAGTCACAGGTAGGTGACAGCTAAACTTTTAAGATTCTGCTTGAGGACTGGACATTGTCAAGGCAGTCTTACATAGATTAACTCTCAGGCTGTCCACAAGAGAAATATTAGTATCTTCAGCTAAAGACAGGGAAATTGAGGTGGAGGTTCAATTTACCTGAGGTCATGCCATAAATCACCGGAGCAGCACAGTTAAAACTGAATAGCCATGGGCTCATGAGTTCTGGAGAAAGATTCAGGGTCAGGAGTTTTGCTCCAGTTAGAGATTTATGACAGAGGAGATAATGAATAAAACATCTTCACTGCAATTTTCTTCTCAAAGAATGGTTGTTATGCACCAACACTGATCTAAGTGAGTCTTACAGATGCTATTTTGGAGGAAGAAAAAGGCAACTAATAATAGTACACGCAACAAAGAGAAAGAAAGGAAATATATGATCATCTAATTTAAATAGATCCAGAAGAACTTATATTTTGTTCCATCACACTGCTTGTAAGATAAAACTAAGCTTTTCCATGAGAGAGAGAGAGAAAAAATAGACAATCTTTGTAGTGAAATCACATGGGCATACCAAACAGAGCTGCCTAACTTCTTGTTTTCTGTAAAACCCTATGCATTATTGAGCATCCCTATTGTGTCTCCCAATCCTTATCTTTTCTACACTAACAATTCCAATCCCTTGCACACTTTTCATAGGTTCCTAAATCTCTTGTCATGCCCACTGCTGTTCCCCGAACCATATTCAGCTTGTCTGCCAGCTCCAGTATGCAGTGCCTAAAACGAAAGCAAAGCTGCTGAAGCTTCACCAGCATAATTTGGGAAGAAGTAATAATCTTCTGATCTTGCACACTTCACCTCTGCTAATATCATTCAGATGACCCTTTTTATCAAACAGTTATAGTGTGTTGATGATTCACTTAGTTTGCCTTTGAACCTGTCACCTCTCACATTTTTCTGCAATAAAACTGAAAAGCCACTTTATATTTTTGTCTTTGGTTCCTTCTTCCTCTAGCACAAATCTTATTGGCTCCTATTTTACGGTTTTGCACCATTACTTCCATTTTCCAACATAATTTTTAATTCTGATCACGTCCTACGAACAGCCTGCAAACTCCTGGTGTCACGCACACATTTTATAAATACTCCTACATCGTCCAGCTCATTAATGGAAATAGTGAATAGAAATGACAGAGAACTGACCTCAGGGACCTCACTTGCAATATCTCCCTGGTATGATAACTAAACTTGGATAACTCTTTTTTGAATGCAGCTTTTCTTTTTCAATTAGTTATGCATCAACTCCTCGTGATAGTTTCATCTAGACCATATTTCCCCCCCCCTCTGGTTATAAAAAATATCATATAAGACAGTATCAAAAATCTTACTGAAATGAAAAGTCACGACACTTTTTATGTACTCTTATTGACTTAGACCAGTTTTACTGCCAAATAAGTGAATTCATTCGAATAGCCAACATCAATATTTTTCATCTTTTGATTTTTCCCTAAAAATGGTCTTTAAATAAGCACAGAAGTTCTTTGTGAAAAACTGTCAACAGTTTCAGTATTTCCTGTGACAATGTAATTCTATGCTTTTCAATATTTTCAAAATCACTCCTGGTATTTTTTAGTAAATACTGATAAAATACAGCTAATGAATTAGGTCATTGACTATTTAGACAACAGTTTCAGATTAAAGTTAATTAATCTGATTTCCGTTGAAAGTCACAAAAACAGCTGTAAATCAAACCCAGCAAAGTGGAAACAAATAATCATTTCAACATCTTCTGACAAAGTGTTTTCTTGGTTTTCAACAGCACTAAGAGCCCAGATCACAACTTTGAATTTAACTTTCCAAAGCATTTCCAAATGCTTTTCTTCCTAGAGCAGATACTTCAGCAACTTAGGACAGAAGAAGCAAAAACTACTTCTACTCACACCTTTCTAGTCAAAAAAGTTGGAATGGCAGTGCCAAACCGGCTGCCAACCTGCCTACACAAAATAGACCACCTTCAAAAGGGCCGATGTAAAACAAGGCAGCTACATCAATATTTGCACAGATTTGTCCAGGAGTGAGTAAGTTCTTTGAGTTACAGGAGGCACGAGTGCCTGGAGAAGTGAATCACCCCCGGGGATGGACGGCAGGGTGTCCGTCAGAGAGATAAGCAGCGCCTGATGCCCATGCAGCTGGCATGCTGCCACCCATCCCATTTCTCCATTTCAGCTGCAGTTTTACACAGGAGGCAGGAGGCCAGCAGGGAACTGAGGGTGGCTGGGAGGGAGAATGGGAGCAGCACCACAAATTGCGTGTCCTTCCAGGAGTCCTTAATCCTGTGTGACATGTGCCACTGCTTACAAATCCACGTAGAGCCAGGCCTGTTTTCCACACTGCTGCACTGTGCAGACAGACTGTGTGCCCTGCTCAAGCACTTTTCTGCTGGTATTGCACAGGTTCAAATGGCAGAAAATGCTCTTTTCCTCTTTCTGACTGAGTTCTTACTCAATTTACAGGATTCAATCTGACCCTATGAGACGTATTCCTGACAAGAAACTCCAGTTCACACCAGAATTCTGCAAGTGAGGTTAACCAGCATTCAGCTACAGTTGCAGGCACAAACACATGCATCTTCAATTTGGAAGCTGTGCTGGTCCATTGCTGGGTCCTAAGAAAGCAAATATCTAACTTTAGCTAATTCTAGCTCTAGGAAAATACAGCAGCACTCTGGAAAAATATACCAACAGTTCAAACAAATTAGGAATAGATTTCTTCAATGATACAATATATTTCCAGTATGTTTTACCACACATTCAAAACAAAAAAGGAACAAAACTATATATATATATTAAAAAAAAAAAAGATAACACAAAACATTCACAGATGTTACAGCACTGATCTTAGCGTGGGAAACTGGTGGAGTTCAAATGACTCAATGAAGCAACCTCATCCTACAAAAAGACCAAACCTTCCTCTCCTTATAAAATGTGTCTTTAGGACAAGCATGAGCTAAATATTAGGTGGCAAGGCCTTGTATGTACATTCAAGCTGGAAGATACTTGAGTCTTACAGCTTTCTTCTCCTAGGTTTTCATGGCTCAGGAGAAATCTTTGTTGATAGTGGTGCTGGTAATGGCTTTCAGCATTACTTGTTCTGTATTGCCTTCTGTTTCACTGGCGTGAAAAAACAGTCAGTCCTAAGCAGTGTTAAAAATATTAACTCTCCTGATGAAGCAAACTGAATCAAGCTGTTGCTAGATGATAGCATAAACCATCAGGAAATTGTATCTTAGACCATGTCTACACAGGTCTCTGTCCTCCAACACAGAACTTGACCAACAATCAGAACCTGAGAATTATCAGACAATTTTTTTCCCTGTGAATTCAGGCTACTCAGGGATCTAATGGGAGGCAGCCAAGTCTGTAACTCTTGTCCCACAAACCTGATGTCAAAAACACTGCCTCAAGCAAGTCTCAGCAAGAGCCAGGTGCCCAGGTTCCCAAACATGACTTGAAAACCCATATTATTGTGTTGACAAAGAGTAAAAAGGGCAAAATGCCAGAGACACTGAATTCAAAAAGCTGCCATTGAGGGCTTTTTCTTCTTTCAGAGAAAATCTAACCCTGACTGAAAGAATAGCAAGGAAAAACAACTGTAACTACCACTTCAACCGAGTGTGAGGCAAAAGCACTGTCTAGAGCTTCCACCCTCCTTCCCAGTGCTGGCTCAGTGACTGGCATTCATCCCTGGGGAGCAGGAAGCCTGAGCCCTGGTCCTGCTCAGTACCAACCCACGAGGAGGGTGCCCTGGGTGCCCCTGCTCTGTGGAGTGAGGACGCCCTGCTGCCTGCTGACTCTAAGGGCAGCCCACCACCTTCTCATCCAAACCTTTGGATACAGGCAACAAATTAGGAGTTTTGGGGTCTAAACTGGGAGTCCTGATGTTTCCTTGGGAGAATAGGGCCTGCAAGGTCCAGTGAAGCTACACCCTTCATTGGGAAGCAAGCCAGTGCAGAGCCACATGTTGTTCCACATCTTCTGTGTGCCTGTGCACATCTGTGATGCATCACCAAGGAAAGCCACCCCGGGATATTTATGGCTCTGTAGTTCTGTCTCAGTTAACAGAAGAGCCATTTTCAGTCACCCTCCGTTGTAATCCAGACTTGTTTAGCTCTGCTCGCACTGATGCTTAAGGAGCAGGGATGTCAGGAGCCCTTGGCCACACTGCAGAGCACATTGATGGCCCCTTCTGCCCTTTCCCTGATGTCACTTTTTTATTATGACATTATACCAAACCACAATGGGGATTAACCACCCCTGTATAAGCTTGTTATAGGCTTATGCAGGCTGCTGGAGCCTGACTTTGGATGGCATTTGTTTTAATGAGCCTCAGGCCGATGTCACTATTACACCCATGATGGTATATCCCCATCAAGCGCTAAAATGAATGCAGAACATAGCATGAAGTTGCTTTATACAGTGTTTATACAAAGGTGTCAAAATCCTGATGACCCACACTGAAAAAAGCTGGCTGATGATGCAATGGCAAAATAAAAACATTGAGGTGAAACTAAGGGAATAATTACTGTCCATAAAAAAACCAGCACTGCCAAATGAGTAACACTTGGTGATGATAACTACTTGCATGTACTCTGAAGCACTCACCTGCAGCAATGGATGTGCAAAGGCTTAACTTGTGCACATTAAAGCACACAGTGCAAGCAAGGGAGCAAACCAGCCTAATCTACTTACCAAAAATTTGTGAGGGGAGAAAGAAGATTTTCTTCAAGTTATACAGTTGTGCAGTGCTGAATTAGCTATGTCTAGCTGTAGATTAATAGCAGGATATTCAACACTGAAGATAGCCCCCAGAAAAAGATGGAAATCAGTATTTCTTTGTTTTAACTGCTAGCTGAGGCAATGAACTTAGGATAAGCAGCTGAATGCAAGGACAACCTGTTCTAGTCACCTCTGTAAGAACTAGAGCGACAAGAGATATTAAAAAACTGATTCGTGAGAAATCTGTACTAATTCTCTTTGCAACTCACAGACAATTTCATTGGAACTCTCTCACTATTATTTAACAAAACCAAGTGTCTTTAACATGGGCAGAAAAATAAGTATGGACTGACCAAGAAGAAAGTTAAGCCAGCACCGAGCGTCTTAGCTCCACTTATTAACTTCATCACCAAAAGACATGGCGAGGCCTGCGCTGACTCAGAAAATGTGTGAAAAGAGGTTCCTCAGTCGAACATGTCCACAGAACTTCATTAACTCTCCTTCTGATCCCAGAACAGTAGGACCTAAGCCAATACATTCTGCAACAATTTCCTTCCCAGCTAATGCAGGCAGACGTACTGACTCTGCCACGTGCACTCCAGCATGCTGGTGAATGTAAGTCTGGTGAAAAATTTCTACATAATAGAGAAATAATGGTAATACTGGGCTACCTTTTTTTTTCTTTTTCCTTTAATACCTGCATTTTATGTGACTATGGAGTTTTCAAACAGCTATATCATAACAGTCTGTTGCAAGCGTATTGGGTGTTTCAGTTTGCCAGACCTGTCATAATAAATTAATTACAGGATGTTGCAGAAGTGGCTGAGTTCCAGCAGCATCTTGCACAGTTTAATATAGACCTATTTCCCCATTTCGATGTATTTGTGGTTAGATAAATCCTCAGAGAATTTACAGCTGCTACACACTAGTTTATTACACTCCCTGTCTTTGCAGGCAACATAAATGCAACAAAAATTTCAAGTCTGCTCAGAGCATAGATTTTACTGATATTGCTTTACCGGTGTGGAAACACTTTTTCTGCTAAAAGTGGCATCTGCAGTTTCTGCTGATTGTTTGCATTTGAGCATTACACTGGACTTGTAAAATTGCTTGTCACAGCCAAACGTAATGCAAATTCATTTGGCTTGACAAAGTCCTCACAATCAATCAGGTGGACGAAGTTTTAGATGAAATGCAGAGCTGATATCTTTATCTATGGCTGCAAGATAGAAAATATTTTCCCAATCTTTAAAGTTAGTATACACTAATTGCAGCCATGATGTTGCCTAATCCTTGCTGCTTTTGCTGGAGCTTTGAGTATAGGGGTCCATCTACTCTGAGCAGCTTGCAGGACTGGGACTCCAGATAAACATCTCACTGCTGGTAAACAGACCCTTCTGAAGGGGAGGGCAGCAAGGAAACTGCATACAACAGATGAACAAAAGACAAAACTCTTTCCAAAACCACTGTGAGCAGAACACATCCATGTGTAAGAAAGGGATCATATGATATTAAATGTTTAAAAGAGCAGGTCTTGGTGTGAAGTTCCAACCTCTGCTGCAGCTGTTTTGTGCCAGATGAAGAAGCTGGAGAGGACTGAATTGAGGCAGAGGTGCCTATTGCAACAGCCAACAACTATAAAGGTGCCTCCTGAAGACCTGTATCAGAAATCAGGGAATGAAATCTTCATCTATCCCAACAGCTCTGCAAGCCATAGGCTATGTGGAACTTTGTAGGCTGTAGCTCAGAGTCAGAACACAGAGAGCTAAGAGTTACTGGAGAGACACAGAATGTTGTTCATGGGTTCTGAGAGTTCATCCAGAAAGCTTCTGTAAATGGCACAAAACAAATGTTTTAAAAAGTGAAGTGGTTAAATATCTGAATTTCTGAAGTCTAAAAAACATGACTGAAGCGACCAAAGCTTTGCTATAATGCACCTACACACTATCTTCTGTTCCTTCTTCTTAAGTTCCAATTTCTAATTGCCACATTTTTGCAAGACTCCCCTAGGCAGCAGCTTTCTTCTCAAAGTTGCTTATTTCCCTCTCTCAGAGCTGCTCTTGTTTCTATTCCCTAC
>NW_008239110.1:19034389-19078751 GCF_000691975.1 Corvus brachyrhynchos
GCTCCATGCACATACTCCAGGCAGAGCAAAGTTAGGACTGCTGGCAAATAACAACTACCAGTGGGCCAAAAAAAGAGTATTTGCTGCTGTGCTTTACTAGAAAGAAAAACGTTTACAGGTTTTTCTGGCTTCAAAACATGTGCAAGGAAGGTATTACAATATACAGCAACTAGTGCTCTGCATCTGGGTGCATTTCACACATCAGTGCCCACCATTGTTATTTTCACTTCTTTTTTTAATGGAATCAAGTGCCCTGTCTACTAAATAAGGGCTTTCTAATTTTATGTTATTTATTGCTTCAGAGGGGGAGGAGAAAGAATTTCCTAGCAGAGTAAAAATAAACTGGACATCATCAGCCAGAAAAAATACCAACACTAACTGATAGAAAGCGTTCTGTTTAATATAAAATATAAATTATTTAACACCGTAGATAATTAATGAATTCAATAGTAAAAGTTCACAAAATAATACTCAAGTAAAAAAATAGATTAATGATGCTTACAAGTGAATAAGGACTACAAGTAAAACAAACAGCACAGTTGGATATGAAATATTTCATTCAGACAAAAGAAAGTACATTTGGCAAGACTGCTGCCACAGCAGCCAGGAACTCTGACAAAACTGCAGTGAATCTTTACTATGTGCAGCACACCTCATTTGAAAAATATAACTGCCTGGAATTTGCAACACTAATATATTTTGATAAGAACAAGTAGTCCTACTGAAGACAGTGTAGTTGCATAGTTAGTTATTCCACAATTCCCTTCAGAGCTGCAAAATGCAGTCCAAACAGATACTAGATGTCAGGAAAATATTTTTTAAAAGCTTATGTTTTCAGGTACACCTTAATGTCAGCACTCCTTTGGTTTTTTACCATTCTGGACACTCTTCTATTTTACTTAAAGCATACTTTAAAATGCTAATTTAATAACTTACGTAGTGGTTGGGCTTGTTTTGCTCTAGACCACACTTTTTCACTTGATTCTCTGCTCCCAATGGATTGATCTACAGCCCACATAAATGCCTAAGTGAAGGTTTAATCAGATATCAAATTAGGAAACAAGGTATTTGACAGTTTCAGTTCTTTTCCAGTCCAGTGAGGAGCTGAACCTCCAAGTTATGTTGATTTCAAGGAACCCAGGGCAAAAGTCATCCAAAACTGGTTTGCACCATTGATAAGTCACAACTGGTACCATTTTGCATATTTAAGTATTTTAATTTCTTTGTTTGTTGTTAGTCCTAGAGGAGAGATCATAATTGCAGCCTTCAACATGTCTAATGAACATCACCCCAGTATTCAGAAATAAATTATGCCTCTGCGTCATGGCATTCGGGCTCAAAGGCAATATTTGTCCTTCCATTTGTGCTTAAGTTTGAGCCTCTTGCTGCCTTTTTCTTCTTCTTCTTCAATTCCACCCCATGGGATGTAGGTTCGTTTTCAACACCATTAGCTGTAACTGATGACAGAGGAGTATCGACACTCATTAAGTTGTGCTGATTTTCTCTCTCATTCCTTTGTATCCTTTTCTTCTTTTCCTTTGTACCTCTAGAGGAAGGTGGATATAAAAAGAGTAAAAGAAACACAAAGTTAGCCCAAATTTAGAGCTTTTTCCACCTACAGCTGATGTGTTAGAGCAATTGTCTGCCTACCCTCTTGAGCACAATGCTGAAACAACTACAAAAACTACTGTTCCACAGCAGAACAAAGACAGAAAAACCATGAAGACAAAATATGAGACCACTCCACTAGTCTACTTTTTATCATAGCATTGCTTTCAAAAGAACTGCTCATGATCTTAAAAATCAGCTCGTCTTGATCAATAGACAACAGATGTAATTAAAAAATACAAATTACCAGTCTCCTCCTCTCATAAAAGCAATTGCACTTGTTTTTTTTTTTTACTTTCCTAAGCTCAGACACCAAAATACTTACAATTAAGGAGACATTCCTGGTTTATTTATGCAACAAGAGTAAGACAGGCAGTCGAAGTATATAAGATTAGTTTTTCCATTTTAATTTGCCTGAATGAGGACAGTCAGAAATCACTTTAATGTCTATTTATGCTTATCAGCCTTCATACAGTGCCAAAAGGATCAGTCAAGTTCCTGTATCCCAGTTAATGCCTCTAACTGGTCTTGCACATGATGGCAGGGATTATGCAGATGTTACACCACTTCCACCATGAATTCCCACTCTTGGCAGAAGTTGCAACTTTCTATTTAACTATAAATACGTAACATTACTTCGACTCTAACCTTTCAAAGGAAGGTACTGTCTCTGTTAAAAATTTGTATTGTGCCTAGTACAAAGGGGTCTTGGTTTATGGCCTGAATTGTTATGTTTAATGCAGCTGAAACACATAAGCAAATGGATGAATCGAGACTGATGAATGTAATGTGTCTTTTCCACAAGTGCTGCACTGTTGATGATACTGTCCTAATGTAATCAGATTTTATAGATGAAAACGTTTACACATCAGCCTTGCTAATGAACTGATGAATATCTGCCTGTAGTTGGAAGGTGTTTTTAAGCTAAACTGTACACTTATGAATATGCAGATTGCTGCAGCTCTAGTACTGGAACATCCTAAGGAAAAGGTTCTGGAGTCTAAGACCCTCTGTGTTAGGATTCCTAGAACAATTTGAGAAGTACTGCTGCATGACAAAATTGGGATACAAAGTCATAATTATTCAGTGATACAAGTACCAATGTACCAAACCGAGTGTTCAGCTGGGTCTCGTGTAAATTATGCAGAGAGCAGTACCTAGTGCAGCTCAGCAAAACCACACAATGGGAACATGTCTAAGGACATAATGGCTGCACTGACAAGTAGCAGCTAATCATTAATATTCAAAGGGTAAGGTTAATATGCTATTTCCAATATAAAGCTACTCTAATTTTGAGAAGCAGTTTTTATCTTTTTATTATTTGAGCATCAGATGTGATGATGCATCAAAACTTAGATTAAAAACACTTAGCATCTAGAGTCTGCAGAAGACACATTAACTGTTTGGCTAAGATAAAAGTCTACTACCACCTTGTATAAAATTTGTTTTCCTATTGCAAAACCATATTTTCCACCCAGAAATTCTCAAAAAATAGACATTTTATAAGGACTTGCCATTCATGTTCTTTTAGAGCAGGTATTGTGACCATAGTGAACAATATTGTTCTAATAAGCAAGCCAGCAATCATTCATTTGGCTTAGTGAGTTGCGCAGGTGTTAAAGTTTCACTTCTCCATATCGAAAGTGTCTACTTGGCAACCACATCTCACTTGATTCTTATGAATTATGCAGTAAATAAATTTCATATCATATATGTCAATGTGACATGCATATTAAGTGTATTTCCACAGAAACCAGGAAAATAATAGTATTAGGTGGAGCAACTATTTAAGTACAGATTGGATTGGATCTCAAGTCATGTTGATATTGCTGTTAGATGCTGAAATATAAAACTTTTCCAGTTAAGATGGCAATACTTGCATGCATGTAAATTTTTAAGGATATTTCAAGACACATTGACTGCAGTGAGCAAGAAAACTACAATCCAGTCAGAGCCCTGGCAGGTCATGTTTTTTTTAACAGTAAAGTCAGAGTTTTAATGAAAAATAGGTAGCCATGATTCTGAACTGTTTTATTATCTGATCTGTGCTGTATAAATACCTATAAACAGAAATACTGAGAGTTTTTCAAACTAGTGGCATAAGCAGTATCAGAGGATCCTTTTCTCTTCTAGCTCTCAAAATAAGCTAACAGCTTGCAGTCTTTTGTGAAAAAAACCTGGTACATGTGGTCACTGCTTTGAAGTGCCATGACATGGAGCATGCATGAATTCAGACTGGAATCTCCATGATGCTCCTGCTCCCTATAGTTCAGGATGAGGGAGCACATTCTACTGACTCAAGCATGTAGGTGTCTTCTCTCACCTTTTTGAAATGTAACTGAAGTGAGTTTGGGGCTCTATGCCTTTGGTGTGACATATTCTCAGGATACCCTTAGTTTCCATTAAAATGAACATTTGTATTTGGTATGACTCAAAATTCTTGAATTTGCTTGTATCATTTGTGATTCCACACTTTAAATCTGGGGTCCCCTATTTTTCAGTGGATGCCCTGGAAAGGTCACTCAAAATAATTGTTTCCTGAAGTTCTACCAATGGAGTTGAGTCATCCCAAATTTTTGATACTGACTTCTAACAGACTGTGTCAACCGTCACAGTAACTGTGCTTTTACAGCATTTCCTTCCTTAATGTCTATGCTATCAGAATAGTTGTGCCCAAAATTCAACACTGAATTCTGTCAATGTGTAGTTGTACAGCCTATTTCTCATTGTACATGAGGGTTAAACTTTCCACTCACAATTTATTTTCAAATCTAGATACAGCTGGACAAACAAAATTCAGATTTAAAGGCAGGTTAAAATTAGGTATGTATCTGCATCTACAGCATAATGCACAGATTATTTATATGAGGAGGGAACCAGTCTGGAAAATGATCAGTGAAATAACTTTGCTTAGGTGACACATACAATAGCAAACATGGGAAGTATTTTCAGATATCAATTTTTGAAGCATAAATGGTTGCAATAGCTAGAGATATTGTGGAAGCTCTTGTTCAAAATGCTGAGAGCTTATCTGCTTACAGCTTTCACGCAACGCAGAGATACGATTTTTAAAAAATGCAAGTGTTAACATCAAAAGTGTTGCTGGCATCTTCTTAGAATGTGAAAACCCTTTGGAATTTACGTTAATTAATTATTAGAAGGTGCAAAAATAGTTTGCAGTCTGCAGCAATAAAATCCTAAGATAGCTAAGGGATGCCAGTGAGCAACCACATATCCCAGAGTTTTGATTGTTATGTACATTATAGTCCTTGGTCTTTATGTTCATATACACATGGAGATATGCATGTGTATATGAACTGTTATTTCCTTTGCATTTTGGGTGTGAAGCACTCTCTGACTGATCACCCAAAAGCTAACTTCTTGTTTTGCTTTAAAAAAAAAATAACCCTTCCAACATTTCTCTCAGTTTTCAAACAGCAGGTGGGAAATAACACTGCAATTTTTTAAGCATTTCTTGCTTACTGTGCTGCAGATGAGTCTCTATCTGTGTCATGTTTGGAGATAAATTTTAGGTCCCCTGACTTACTGGTGACTGGTGTCATCTGTAAAAGAAACAAAAAAAGCAGGAAGGTAAAAAGACGACAGACAACGGGGCCAACACATGTGCATAGAAAACCCACCAGCTTCCTGAATAAGGAGAGAATATACCACGTTTGAAAAAGAATGTCTATCAGCCATAAAATGTTAACTCCTATGTGGTTACAAACAAGGAAACAGTGCCCTGCTATAAAAAAAAGCTACTTGCAAATAAAAGAAAGTTTTCAGGTATGTGTAGAAACAAGAGGTTATGAATCTGCTTGAAGCCAGCTTAAAACACACACTGTCTTAAAAGAATTGTTGTTTGTGCTACTACCAGTGAAAAAGCAGAATGCTAAAAAGCCTTCTTATTGCATAGTTTTCACAAGGAAAACCTATCTTCTTTAAGCCTGCAAGTTTAATTCAAAAGCAGTTCAAATCACGCCAGGTGACCTTGTAATTCTGAGCTAGAAAGATTCCCCAAATCTGGAAAAGTAAATTCTCTCATTTCCCAAGTAATTAGTACAACTTGCAAACAAACTCTCTACAAACAAACCTCTTCTAATTCTAAAAGGTCTCATACTTCATGAAAGAATTCCCATAAGGAAATGTGAGTGTCCTCCCTGAGTCTTCAGGGACAGGTTATTTTATTAGTTTAATATTATTTTCTACTGACTTAGAATAAACAGGATCAAGCTCCCATTGACTTACTGAATTCATACATTTACACTGCCCACAACAACCATGTTCAAACATTAGTCATTAGAATTAGTCTGCTGTAAAAACACAGATTGCTGGATTAGTTTGGACAAAAGTCAGCCTATTAGAATACAATAATGTAGCATTGACAAGGCTAGGAAGAAAAATCATCTACTTCACACACAAAATCCTTGTTAATACAGTAATAAACTTGAGACTAAGTAAATGGTAAAAGTAAACACAAAAGAAGGAAATATAATACCACTGATATGAAAATACAAGGGAGTGTTGTAAAGGGAATGACTCCAAGTAATTAATACTTCCTTCAGCATTTATAACCTCATGGTTCCTTGCCATACACAATCATGAATTCACTTTGTTTGCAGTCAAAACAAATTCTTTTTCAGAAAATCCTGTGTGAATGAGTCAAATCATTTTTAGCCTCCTTTTTGAGTAAATATTACAGAATCTTCTCACTGTACTAATACTATAATCAAATATGAACCATTCCAAAGAACAATAGAGTAGAATTCCCTAAAGTGCTACTACAGAAGACTGACCTCTTATAAAAAACAGACTAAGATTTTTAATACTTTCAGACACCTAAACACCCAAAATTATCCTTGTTTTACAGTTAGAAGATTAAAGTATCCACTAAATTTAGCTGCTTAACTGAAAGCTCTTATGATCTGTTTTAAAAGCAACTCATCACATAGCCTTTCATATATTAAAGCACAGCTTTTTAGTATGAGTACCAAGGAAAGAAGAGCACACAATTGGAGACACTCAAATAGCTGCGTTCACCTCACATGGCAACTCATGAGAATTCCTAGGTCTGTGAAGACGGACTCCCAACACTCCACAGTACTGTGTGTGACAGATTTCTTACTTTATTCCTACAACCTTTCAAGCATGTAACAAAGGAGGAACTAGATACTAGATCTGTTTGAAGCAGATCTCGCTGCCACTGCCTCCTTTTGTCTGTTCCACACACCTTCGTGTCCCTCTTAGCCTACTCCTTGACCTACTTTTCCCATCCTAGTGATGTAAGAAGTAGCAGTACTGAAGAAACGAGGGGAACAGTGGCAGATGCACAGAGGCAGTGCAGGAGCTGGTTAAGCAAGGGGATGCAGCATCAGGAGGAAGAAGTGAAGGCTGGGAAAACAGGCAGGAAGTATTTGGCTAAGGAGGTGTGGGAACACACTGGGAACTCACTAAGGACATATCGATGTAAGGAGCAATCCAGGCAGGGAAGGCTGGAGTATGGAGGAGCTGAAGAGGCTGTTGATCTAATCTTTGTCCATTTCTAAACCTCTCCACCACTTATTATGCTTGAGCAGATCTCCCATGAAGTTCCAAACAGCTCTGCACTATCGTCACTGCTTCTGTATTAAGATGCAGTAAAGCTGGTGTTGGAACAGGCATGGTGAGAGCCATGACTCTCATCCAGATCGCAGAGCTTAAATACTAATATTGTATTACTAGGGCAGTGTTTGCTTTAAAGAAAAACACCCTAATGTTTCAGATACTTATGAATATTTTTCTGATCACAAGACCAAATACTGAACACTGTATAAAAAATGAGCTCCTTTGCAGAGTGCCACTAATGGTGTTCAATTTTGCTGCTATGTTCTAATTCTCCCCGTTTGTGAGATCCAGCCCACCATAAGGAGAAGAGAACATTAGTTCATGTCAACTGTAGAAGCTTGGATTTTCTCAAGTTTCTTTTGCTTTATGATCATAGGAATTGTAATAAAATATGTATTTTTCTTTCCTAAAGGGCTTGCTTGCTTTACAGTTCTTTTATTTTATCCTGAAGTTCTCTCTTGCTTGCAACATAAGAAGCAACCTAGGCAATATAAATAAAAGCAAAATACACAAAAAGCATATCAAGTTCCTGATCCCTGCTGTAGAATCCATAGCAGTAAATCAAGCACTAAACCCTTATTGTGCAACTTGTGGGACCAATCAGGTATTTCAGAACACACTTTCTAAAAGAACCTGAAGCAGAGGGCATCTAAAGGAAATACTAGGGACAAAGTCTCATCCTAAGTCTACATCTTTGGAGTGCTTTCCTCTAGGCTGTGCACAGTTGGCCCTAAGACTGATGGTCTGCAGAGGTTCTCTGGCAGACTAAGAAGTAGATGGACAGAATACAGTGGTGTGGGAAATCTATTCAGATGATTCAAGCCATGACAGTAAATGAGTTTGCTCTGTAGCCTACAGAGGAACTCTCCCATAGAAGCTGTTTCTACAGAACTTGATCTAATTAAAAATTCATTGGATCACAGATGGCAAGAATGAACATGTTTCTGATGCCTTTTCAGATGTGTCTTTAGGACACTAGACTCAGTATTAGGTTTGTATTTTGTTTTCAATTACGCAGTCCATGGATAAAAGATTCACAGCCATGTATTTAACTCCCCAAAACTATGCCAATGCCTGCTGTCAAAACTGTTCTAACAAGTCAAGTTTGGGGGAAATGTTGTGACACCACACCACACTCATCATTTTCTTTCCTGCTATTCTGCACCCGTCCACACATTTCCCCATTAAATGAACAACTGGCAGAGGCCTTTGCTAGCAGAATTACATGTACTTCTTTTGCCTTGACCTTCCTATTTAAAATGCAATTAACTTACAATTGCTTTTCCCCCTCCCTAGTGTTTTTAAAGAACAAGCCTATCTAAATCAGACTCACCATGTTCTAGCCCTTATATCTAACAGTATTAGCTTAGTTGTGAGAATCTAGCAGCACTGTGGCTCTGTATACAAGAGACACATTGGCATGAATTTCTCTCTTTTGCATAAAAGGGAAAAATCTGTTGGGTGAAAACTGTAGTCATGGCTTAACACTAACAAATACTGCATCTCAGAAATGAAATCCACTATATGAGCTTTTCAGGGATAACAAAAGGAGGAGGAAGAGTGGGGAAAAGACACTTGAGATTGAAACAGTATGTTTTAGAACACCTGTTTCCAGTCCTGCAGCCTTGGGCTCTGGGAATTTATATGGGGTCACAGCTTTGCATCAACATTTGCATAAAAATAGTTCAATTCTCTTCAGAAAGAGGCTATGAGGACCCAAGGAGAAAAATGGGGAAGGGAGAAGTTAGCTTTCTCCTGAGACAATATGTGTCACTCAACAGCATTTTTAGTTCTGCTTGACCAATTCAGTGGCTCAGTCTGATTCCTCTGATCTTTAAACAGACTGGTCACCTACAGAAAATGTCTATGCATGAAATTTCACCTTAACTTTTTTCCCCCAGCAGGTATTAATTTGGTTGTAAACCAGATACCTTCTCTTTCAATGACTCAAATAATACTATAGACACAGGCATAAGTATTTTTGAGACAGAACACGTAGCTACCAGTTTACAAATAAAGTAGCACCACACATGCTTAAAGAGAGAGTAATTCAACTTGCAGGAGCAGTTGACAGGCTGGAGGGAAGGGATGCCATCCAGAGGGACCTTGAGAAGCTCGAGAGCTGGGTCTAAGCAAACCTCATGAAGTTCAACAAAGTGAAGTACAAGGCTCTACAGCTGGGTTGTGGCAATCCTAGGCACACCTACAGGCTGGGCAGAGAAGTGGTTAAGAGCAGCCTTGTGGAGAAGGATTTGGGGGTGATGGTTGATGAAAAATTCAACATGAGCCAGCTGGGTGTGCTCACAACCCGGAAAGCCAAACAAATCCTAGTCTGTATCCAAAGGAGTGTGGCCAGCAGGTCATAGGAGGTGATTCTGCACCTCTACTCTGCTCCTGTGAGACCCCACTTGGAGCTGGAGCAAGTCCAGAGAAGGGTCACAAAGTTGATAAGGGAACTGGAGCACCTTGCTTACAAAGACAGGCTAAGAAAGTTCGGGCTGTTCAGCCTGGAGAAGGTTGAATGGAGACCTCATAAAACCTTTTGGTATCTGAAGGGGGCCTACAGGGAAGCTGGAGAGGGACTCTTTGTCTGTGTCCTGATTTCAGCCAAGGCAGGCTGAAATTTTGTGCAACAGCTGGGAGGGGCATGGCCAGGATCCAGATGTGATAGGACCTCACATCATTGCCAGGGATAGGGGGAGAAGGACTTTTGGAGAAGGGTGTTCCTTCCAGTCAGAAACTAGGTGGGGGGAAGCCATCTGGCACTAATTTATTGTAGCAGGCTCCACAGTGAGCATTTCTGGATGTGAATCACTCTCTCTTTTGTACACTTTTGTTATTAATATTACTACTGTTACTGTTCATTTTCTTATCTCATTGCTGTTTACAGTAAATTGTTCTTATCAAAACCCACGATCTTCACCTTTTGTGCCTCCAATTCTTAACTTCATCCCAGCACAGTGGAAAGCGGGGGAGGAAGCAGGAGCAAGAGAGGGGTGTGTGGATCGGGAGAGCCTCGATGGGGGAACTGAATTGGGAAGTACCATTCCTAAACTACAACAGCCTGTAATGATAGGACAAGGAATAATGGGTACAAATTGAGAGAGGGGAAATTTAGGTTAGATATTAGGAGGAAATTTTTCACTGTGAGGGTGAAGAAACACCGGAGCAGGTTGCCCAGGGAAGTTGTGGATGCCCCACCCCTGCCAGTGTTCAAAGCCAGGTTGGATAAAGCCTTGAGCAACCTGGTCTAGTGGGAAGCATCCCTGCCCATGGCAGAGGGGATTGGGACTAGATGATCTTTTAGGTCCATTCCAACCCCTTCATATTTCATGATTCTAATTCAAACAGTACAAACTGCATTTTAAAGGAAAAACAGAGTACCAAGAAATAGGAAACTAAAGAACTCAAAAGCTGAAATATGTTGATGTTGGGTAAGGATTAAGAAAAATAGCCCATTCCTCATAGATGGTGCCATAGTAACATTTCCTTCAGATGAATGATTTCTTAAAGAGTAATCAAAGTCATTACTACTTCAAAAGTAGGTTTGTAAAGATATATCTATTTTATAATCTATTCAACAATTTATGTGGAAGACTACACAGCAGCTTTGCAGACTGGTTCTAGAAAAGCACAGTTTCTGTCAGCCCAGATGTCAATACCTTCAGAAACAGAGATCTGTAATCACATTACCAAGGAATGAAGCTCAGAATTATGAACTTCACTATAATACATTCTAATTCAATTGAATATCACCTTTTTTCATATCTGCTCTCTCTGAACCTTGAAAATGAACACATTCCATAGTGTGTCAAAAGTCTTCAGCTCTATTGACTGCAGGAGTTTCATTGTATTAATTCCATAGTGTTTCCCTCATTAGCATAATCACATCTTCCTATTTCCCCTCTCCTCTTCCTAAAAGATAATCATTCTCTGAAGTGTTCCCCAGTAACCTGAAGAAAGGTACCATTAATGGAGAAAATAGAAAAAGCACAAACTATAAACCAGAAGTTTTTGATGAAACTAATAGAAAAATTTCTAGCTATTATTTTTGAAATATGGAACAAGTTTTCTATGCTTTTTAAAATTTAAGATTAAATAAATAAATTTTAAGCCCATAAAATCACCCACATTTCCATAGCTCAAGCCCAGGGGAAAAGCAACAATTGCTTGGCAGGTTAGTTTCAGGCACACTGGGCTAAGTATTCACAAAGTCTGACAACAACCTCCTCTAGGGGAAGAAGAGTGAGACCATGAATTATTTTTCTGAACACTGATAATCCCAAACTTTGTTTAAATATACATGGAACCAAGTTTTGATGACCTTTGGGTAGATCATTCAAATTGTGCAACAATAATGTGGTTCTTGCCAGTAAGCCTTTTCTTTTATTTTCTATTTTACATCTTGGCATTGTTTTCCGAAGATAAACGTACCAGAAAGAATACTTTCTTACACTTTTAATGGAAGTTTTAAATTTACTGTTTTGTTTTTGTCTATTACTACTTCCTACTATTCTCATGTAACATGGAATTGCATACTTCATATTCAGAATCCAGTTACCTGCATTTCATGTAGTGAGTGGCAGGCCATTGAATTATAAAGCATGTTCGCAAGATCTTATAGCCAGCAGAAAATTTCTGATTAAAAAAAAAAGACACTCTATTGACTTTGAAATGTTTCTGATTGGCCAAAATTTTGCAAACCCCACATTCTGGTTTCTAATAGAACCCTATCTGAATTCCTGTCCTTCATCTTAAGGAACTTGAAAACAACACATTAACTGGAGCAGCCAGATGATAAATCCATCTCTATTTCTTGGAATTCTTCATCAATGCAGCAAGACTTTCACTCCATGAAATTTCTATTGTCAGTTTACATGCATGTTGTAATTAAAGATGATTATGACCTAATTTTGTGGCTTAGGAGTTAAGTAACTCATAAGGCAGGAAAACAAGGTTTGCATAAAATTATTATGTTATGAATGCAAAACTGATGGTAGAAAGTATTTTGAAAGAAAGTTCTTTGAACTAAAGCTTTTCTAAAAATTATTTGCAAAGATTAATATTGGATCTTAAGTATTACACCCTCTTGTAATGTTAATAATTCCACTTTATTCACTCATAAAGCTCTGACAATTAGCTAGATATGCATGTGTAATATCTGCAGTTGGAAAACTATTTTTAATTAGACTATCTGGTATTCTCAGTAATTAAAACCGTAGTCATAGTCAATATTTTAAGTGCTTATTTAGTCTTGAATGATAGCAAAATCTCACAAGTAATTGCTATGATGATTTTCATAGTAACTGTTTTGCAGTCTTAACAGTGCTAAACATTTGAGTAATCCTCAAAGACACCCAGAAAGAACAATAAATATAGCAGACCTAGGTATAACGAAGAACTTGGGAAAACATGTTTGTGTCCAAAAAACAAACACAATCAAAAAATTAAGTTATATTTTCCTGCTTGTGTCAACAATTTAAGAAACAACTTAATTACTCCATAAATATTTTTGGATTAAAAATATTAAAGCTTTTCTTCCAAAGCAAAAAAAAACCCCAAGAAACACAAAACACAGAGTATTACAAAGTAATGGTTTTTCTTATTTCCCATATAAAGGAAATTGGCATTTCCCTTCATTGAGTCTTATAATGAAAAAAAATGAAAGGAATAGGAAGAAGAGTTGCTGTGTCACTGCTGCAAGACAGGAACTGCCATAACCGATGAGCCCCCTCAGTGGTCACCTTAGCAGTTTTGTCTCAGAAGCCTCTGCCTAAATTGCCTAAAGCCAAAGCCCTGCACAAGTTTCATTCATTCTGGCAAACAGCTGAATGACAAGTTGTTTCTCCTATGCAGAACTCTGCAGCTTTTGTAAACCTATTACACTTCAAGGCATCGTAAGTCTTACAGAGATTTGATTCATCATTTGATTCAACTCACTATCTTCTTGATGGTTTATACGGTCCTGATGTGACTTGAAATTAAAATAAATCCTCCACATCGTGTTTCCCAGTCATTCAGATGCTTTTGAAATCTCAGTCATTACCTCAGCCTAAAACGTGTTATTAAAGCAATTAATCCCTAAGCATACTCATGTAAGAGTGTCCTGTAGTAGTTGAGCTCACCAGGGTAACTAAGCATGGCCTAAACAAAAATTTCCTTCTACTGATAGTAGATGTGTTCCATTCCAGCTTAATGCTCCCTGATCTCGTTTAACAGCAGAAGGAAAGAAAAATAAAAGAAAGAAGAGTGCATTGACTTCACATCAGGTACTACTATGTACACTCTCTTCACTGCTCATTCTTTGCCAGTTTAATATATAATTTTTAAATAATTTTAATATAAACCCAATAATTTTATATAAATTATAGGATTTTATATAATAATACAAGATATTATATTATTATCGATTAATAATATATGATATAATTTTTTCCAGGACCTGTTTCATAACCTTCCTCTGGACTCTTTTATGATTTTGTAGTGCCTTTGGCTGCTGTGCAAAATAAAAAGCAATTTTATTATATTTGCTTGGTTTTGGACTGTTAATGTATATTTGATTAGTTATATCCTTTGAATATCTGTAGGTACTATATAGACTACTACAAAATTCCAACTAATTATTTAACATGCAGTTAATTTAACTCAAGGTACAAGCAGAATTTGAGTAAAGAGCATTTGAATTAAACATTATTAAAACTGAGTGTTACTAAAACAAGTACTACTAGTAATACAAAAACTAGTGTTAGAAAAGTATGTCAACCACAGACACTTGAGAAATTCTAAGCAATCAAAACTAATTAAATGTTGCTTCTCACAAAGCTGAATAACAAATATTGGTTGCAAATGTTAGTAACTGTAGTTGGTGTACATAAAAGTATTTTGATACAGTAAATTTACTAGATTCCTACCAGATTAAAACAGAAAAAAAGATATGGATAACAATGACCAAGTCTAACAACAGTAGCACTTGTCTCTCTTCTAATCTAGATATGAGTGAAACTGGGTGATTATAACAACATATTCCCTCTGGGATATTCTCCTTGCCTCTAGCAAAGTAGACAATTAATGAAAGAAATCTTCAGTAATGTAATTTTTTCCATATTTATTCTAGTCTGCCTTTACAGAAGCATCTAGAAGTAATGCACCCTTGTCTTTCCTGGACAATGGTTTGGCTAGGAGTTTCTCAGCTACAAAGAGGTAAAGGATACTTCAGATTAATTATTACTATTCAGTGTAGTGATTTATTCCATTTTCCAAGTATAGTTAGGAACAAAACACTTCGTAATTCGATTTATAGCAGTTGGCTTCAAGAAGGCAGCTGGCTTCAACAAGATCACCAAGTGAGTAATCTGTACTCTATAATTTATTAAATGCTACCTCTCTATATTCACTGACTAAAAACAGAAGCTGCATAAAAAAGGTCAACAGAAATAGCCTTGAGTGTTTTAACCTTGAACACTGCAATGTCTTTTCTAGCCTAAATAATTCTATGATTCTATACACTACGGAGCAAAGAACAGATCAATCATCTGAGAAGAAGTCCCCAAAAGTTGCAACTGAGCAACATAGAATATGTTCAGAGTCTTCCAAATCAGACACAAAATACTGGATTCAATTTTAGAAAAGTACATGGAAAAGTCAAATAATTTAAAAGAAATCTGAACACCACTTTTTAAGTAGTTGTGTTAGTACCATTTCAGTAAACGAACAGTTGTGGAAAGCCATGCTTTAAGACAATCATCAGTCTTATTTCATGGAAGGGAAACATAAGCATGCAAAGTTTCTAATCTCCTGGAGAAGTGAGTGTCAATTGACCTGCTTTGCACATAGCAGAATCTCTAAAGGTGAGGTAAACATCAAATGTCTATTTTTTCCTGGACTGAAAACTGGGCCCTGTTTCTTTGTTCTTCTGTACATACTGTATATTCTGACTAACTAAAATCACAGAAACAGGAATGCTTATGCACACGTAACTTCTGCAAACTTGGGGTCAATGGGAGATTTGCCACTCATTACAATGGTGCAAGTAAGCAGAATATCTAATTGCCACATGATGGAACAGCTGATTCCACACAAGAGAAATATTAAACTTCTGCTGAAAATCTACCTGCTTGCCTGGAATGAGATGTACACACGAGAAATTTTTACATAAAGCATCAAAAATTAACACAGTCCATGTGGCACACAAAAGACATAACCTACCGCTACTTACACAATCCTTCCTTCTCAAATTATTACCTTATCTAGAGTCAGAGAACCTTCTTCTGCTTCTGTTGGTCCTTCTGGTAGGAGAGGAGCAGAATCTGGTACTAATCCTGAAGGCTGTTCTTCATATTCTTCTGAAAAGAGGAACCATAATTCTCCATTATTAGAGCTATGAAAGAATTTATGTGAACCACCATGACATTACAATCTAACCAAAAACAGGATGTGAACGAAAACAGGTGAAAAATGTTTGAAGGCAACTGTTGTACAAGAATTTATGAAAATTCTCCCATAAACCTTTATTTATACTCGTAAGTTTAGATTTAAATGTGATTTATATGTTCATTATTGTATAAAGGCATTCAAACATTTACCTAAGAACAAAGTCCATACTGTTAGCAAGCAGGTGATACGTAACAAATGTATCATACACATTTCTTTTGATTCAATAATAGGATGATCACAAAATGAAATAGCAAATTATATACCAGAGATTTTATTTCACAGTTGGACAACTGCCTCAAAAATTTTGTTTACTTTTTTGTTGTTGTTTGTTTTTCAGAACATTTTTTTTAAGGCCTTCACTGAAGACTCTTCCTACAGACTTCTCTCTGGGTTTTATTGCAAGGAGGAAAGGCAGGGGAAAATGCAATGGATGTACAAGGAGAAGGCAAAAGGGAAGGGCATAGTAATTCTAATTAACTTCATCAAGTGAGAACGGTGTTATCTGCAAGTGTTTTTTAGGAAAAGAGGCTTAAATACTAGATTTCACTTTAAAGACATAGGGAGGAACTAAAAAATGGGGGAAACCATCTTGAGAAATTTTGGGTTAAAAGATTTCTAAATACCAGTATAACTGATAGTTTGATAGTTTAGGAAAGCAAATAATTTCTTGTACTATGCAACCACAGGCTGTGTCCACAAGCTGAATATTTACAACTGCCAGCACACTGAGCATCTTTATAGCAGTGGACTTAGTAGGATTGCTTCCTATGTTATTTGTTCAGATTCATCTAGGTTTGTCTGTAATCAGTTTAATCAAAACTGTTTTAATGAAAAGAACCTGGTAGCAAGTTCAATGCTCAGATGTGAGATCTAACCATTACCATTCTTTTAAAACTTCATACTGAAATCCAGTTATTTGGGAACTGAACATTTTCCATTAGAGCAGGGGAAAATTAAGAGTCTGTACGAAAGCTAGATCTAATGGAAATTGCCTAAGAGAAAACCAAGATGTTTGTGAAATGCTCTGATGTGTCCTAAAACATTGCCAAGCTGGGCCTGAATTAGGTGGCTCTGTGTTAGAAGAGACAAGGGATCAATCCAGCTGACAAATAATTAAGTCAGTAATAAGCTGACTTATTCCATAAGCTGGAATGTTTAACCAAGTGCAATGGTTAGCTAACTTTACACAAATTTTGCACCACAATAAGTCATCATTATGCCACGTGTGTACTACATAAATTCCTATCTTCAGAACAATAAGCAGAACAGCATGGTAAAATCTTGGAGCATCAGTTAAACCCACACCGGTATACCAGGAAGACAGCAGTAAACTTACTTTCACCAGCCACATAATTAGCTGGAAAATAGCCTTGCTGTCCATTTGCTAGGCTGCCAAACCACCAGTTATCATTATCTTTGTATAACACTTGGATAATGTCACTGCGATGGATGGTTAGCTCATCTGATCGATGCGCTGTGTAGTCATAAAGAGCCACTACCTAAAAGAGAGATAAGAGCACCACAGCTTTATCACAACCATGCCACAGAGAAAAAAGCGCAACATTCACTTCCTCTTGCAGAAAAGCAGCTGAAACCAAAGCTCCACTTTGGTAAAAGCTGAGGCTGCCTCAAGTTTTGCTAATGGGATCAGGGGTGGTGGGAAAGCAGCAGGAGAGGCAAGATAAAGGACTGTGGGATTGCAGAAATGGTTAAGAACATTGAATTCACTAAGATTAGCTTCAAAACAGCAGCTGTTAGTTTTATAAGCAATTTGCTTGTGAAGCAAAAGGGAAAAAAAAAAAGCTTCATACAGTCACTTTCTCAGAACTGTTACACCACCTTCAGATCCCATTCTCTGTGTGCTCATGAAGCATATGTGTTTGAATAAATACTTCAACAGTATGACAGCTTTAACCAAGGAAAAATTTAATACAAAAAGACATTGAAAACTTTTGCTTTGATCACTCCATTTTTTCTTGTTTTGTTTTGTTTTGCTCAGAAATAAGCATTTGGATGTACAATTTTATAAATTCCTGCAAAAATACATTTATATTACATTTCATGTAATGAATTTATTTGACAGTGAAACACAGTGCAGCTATACTTTTATGAACAAGAGTACTAAGAGTCATCAGCACTATGCATACTGCATATAATAAACTACTAGAAGCCTGATTTCTACCCTGAATATGAAAATATCAAGTACAATTTCTTATTTATCTCCTATGCCCTATGAACAAAAATCTGTCCTAGTGAACTCTGAGCAGAAAAGCACGAAAGGAAAACAAATAAACTGAAAAAATAAGGGAATTGCTCACTTCCCTCATCACAAGTGAAGAGCAAAATTATGACCTATTTTACACACAGAGTGCTGCTTCCCTACCTACAATCTTCACCTCATATTTCTCTACAAAATTTTAAGTGGAGGTCAGAAATGGGGATCATTAGGAGCAATAGGAGGGTTAACAGAATTGAAGGAGCCAGCAAAGTTATTTATTACTCATTACTTTTTTATTACTCATGCATGCATTTAAATTTTCGGACTGCTGAATTCCACAGTGCTTTTTATATTTGTATTTCTGCTTTGAGCAAGATGACCTGGGAGTTGTGTGTGTAAAAATATAGCCAATGTCACTTGCATTTTCATAATTCCATGCCACCAATTAAACAGATTAAATCAGTTATGAATGGGAAAAGATGGAAACGATTCTACCACTGTAAATTTTACGTGGCAATTTGTGAGATGGTCAGCACCAAAGAATTAGTATCACCACAGTTTTCAGTAGACAGGAAACTTACCTAAATATGCATTCAGCAGTCCTGAATTTACATAAAGAAGCTAAACAATGAAATGTCCTTTATCATAACTCTCCTCCCTGCATTAGGAAAGCTAACAGTAATTACTGGTGATGCTGGCAGTACAGAAATATGAACTGTAGAACAGAACCAAACTAAACCACACTAATGAGCGCCATGTCCAGTAAGAGGTGCTCTAACAGTGCCCACTTCAGTTAAGCGACAAGTTCATGAAAACCATGAGGTCACTTACAGTAAAAAACCCCCAAACCCAAAAAGGAATGTAGGAATGCAACATTAATTACTTGGCAGCATGAAGAACAATGAAAGGCAGAGCAACAGCCACTTTGTTTTGCAGTATCTTTTGTAAGACACTTCTGGTGCAAATTTTGTGTTTTCTTGAAAAAATTACAAAAATTCAGTCACATGGAAACTGCCGCAAATAGTTCAAAACATTTAAGCAAGTTCCACTGTCTGCCTCTCTGAAATAAGAAATTAATATACCAATGTGTCCTGTAATACAACTGGTTTAGTAAGCCTGACAATTTAAATAAAATGCTGAAATTGCCACTATATTCTCTGTTGACATATGATCAGAAAAATGACCATAACAGGATATAGGAAATGCACCTCAGAACCAAAGAAGAATGTAAACCACTCACAATTACACCTAAAGCAGTGGACTTACTTCTGGTGTGACACTCAAAAATTTGTCAAGTTCTATTTGGGTCCAAGTCCAGGCAAAAAATAAAAAAATCTATATTCAACAAAATTTTACGAAATTATTTTTCAAGATTGATATAAACCCAGCAGTAATGTAGTTATCCAGTTATGAACGTCTTTGTAAGAATTACAAAATCTACAGTAGGAAAAATAATGTCCTTGGGATCATGCTAAAAAAAGGGCACGCTTTCTAAAGCAGATACAGCGTAACAGGTACAGAACATATTGCAAAAAATTACATAATACTTACTGTCTCTTGCCCGGGTGGACAACTGTTTCCTCCTCCCACTCCCAACGCAGTCAGGCTGTCATAATTCTAGAAGAATAAATTATTTTAAATTTTAATATGAAACATTTTGCTAAATTACAATTGTTTTTCATTTCTCCTGTAAGGCAGTAAGAATTATCTGCAACAAAATGCTTTTTATAAAAAAGAAAAAGCAGAAGTGATGTTAAGCAACACTGAGTAATATTGGCTATTGGCTGGTAGATGTTTAGAAGAAGATATTAAATTTTTCAAGTATGTACACTGCATTAAAGACACAACTGGGCTAATGACTATGCAGTCCAAGCTTGTTTGCATTGCAAACACTACAGCAGACATTTAAGAAGTTGTTGCAGTGAACTTTACCTCTGAACCAGTATGCAAAAGATGCCACTTCCATATAATGAAGAATTTCAGGTTGGTCTTAATAACCAATACTTTCCATTTGATTCTAATTGTTCTATCCTTACCACTTGCTCTTCAGACTTTCAATGAATTCAAAAGAATAATAGGTATATAATGCAATAATCAGGATAAGCCTGCACCTTAAAAAAAATTAATTTCTGTAAAATAATAGAATGCTTAAACTGAAAGAAGATTCAGAATAATTATTAAAATTAGCAGAGGAACGACAAACTAGGAAACAAAAAGGAAGAGCTGGAAGTCCTTTGCTGGTATTACTTATTTTTTTTCCAATGGTCTATCTTCACAAAGGGAAACCAGTTTCCCCTCAATTTTGTGTGCATCAAAGGATACATGCTACCATACAGAATAGAAATATTACACAGCAATTAAAATATTTTAGAAGAGTCAAACATGTGCTTTGTGAAGTCAACATTTCCACCTCTAACAGATATACTGCGTTATAACTCTTTTAATTTGAAAATTTTAATCCAACATACTTCATCTTTTTCATATTTTACAGCCACTCCTTTATCTGTCTTTTTCATGAACTTCTTTATCTTACTTCTGCTTTTAAAAAATATATCTAAAATGTATTGTTCTTTTTATTTTCAATGTTTGGTTTGGTTTTTTTTTTTTATTATGGTGGTCCTAGGAACATCATTACAAATTACAGAGAAAATCCTTGCAAATCCTCAGTAGAATAAATGCCATTCTTGAAAACAGGGACTCTTGCCCTCAGTGTTGTTTTAATAATTTAGTTGAACTTATCCCATATGGGAAAGAAATCACTGACTGTCCTGAACTCCATCCAGTCTCCAGATTGTTTTGGTACTGTCTCAGTAGTTACAGACACACACAGCAATTACAGATGAACTCAGTACAAAAGTGAACAGTTGCACTCATTTTTTATCATCTACCCAAATATCTAAGCCTACCACCTAAAGAGTTCTGAATAATTATGTACATGCACAGAAGGAAAAAAAAAAGTGTAACTGCCTGATTTGATAAACAAATTTTGAACAAAGACTGGTGGAGCTGCAGTTCAGAGTACACAGCTTGTTCAGTGGTCTATTGGTAGTCAGCACTGCAGTACAGGTTTCAGCTAATTCTCATTTTCCATTCTCAAGGTTAAGAGAACTGTGCAGGCAATGTGCTTAGCCTGTGGGATGGGAGTGCCTCCTGTTGCTCAAAAATGATTCATCAGAATTATTAGCAGTATTATTTAGGTATCTAGTTCAGGTACTCATATTGCCCCATTATTATGTCTCAATCTGTCTCTCTCTTTTTTTAATAAAGTATTTATGTGGCTCTCAAACACTTGAGAACAGCTTGAAGAGAGCAAGCTGTGTGGAAATAACAAGCTAAAATCTATGAGTCACCCTGAGACTATGCTGAATGTTCTCAGACACAGCCTTAAACTTTTAAGGCAACAAGAATCCAAAGAGGTGCCTCTTAAAGAGGTACTCTGAGTATGTCACCGGCTGCACACACATCTACCTCCAGCTGTGCAGGGCAATTGCCACGGCTGCCTACCACAAACACAGCTACTGCAAGGCAGCAGAGCTGCCTCTGGTGTGCCATGCCGTTCTTCAAGTAGTGTCAACTACCAGTTACACCACAAGAAACACAATAAAAACTACCGGCCTTTCGGCTCAGAAACATAATTTTTTAAATGCTGTGTCACAAGATTAAGGCATATTTTCAGGATTTCAAAAAAGCAACAGACATACTAAATGGTATGAATACATAATTCTTAATACAATATTAATGCGTCCTTTTTTTCATGCAGGATGGAAACTAGCTAATCCTTTTCTTGCACTGAAACAGATGTGGGGCTACAGCTATGTTCCAAGGAGTTGGTCTTTTTGGGAGGCAGACCATCTGTGGGAAACAGAAACAAAATGCTTGCTGAAAAAGTGTGCCATGTCACACTGACTGTGGTTGAACAAAGCTCTTAGGAGCTTTCAGCATTAAGGAACATCCTTAGTGGAAGATAAATAGATCCATCAGTTGATGCAGAGTTCTAGACCATGGAGTATCACACTGGTTATCCATGACTGACCCACTTAGGTACCCTTGACATTTCTAGCTCAAACCAAACAAAAATGTTTCAAGACGCTGATACAAAAGAGAACACTGTAAGTGAGAGTAACCTGATACATTGTTGTGTCAAGTTTTATTGATTCCTGATAATAGCCCTAATTAAAATGTTTACAGCTTCTTTTTAATGGGTCAGTTTCTGTGATTGCTCAAATGGAGGTTTTGCTTTTTTGATGCAGACGTATAGTGGCCAACAGGATTTGGCCATTAGATAGCACTCATTCCCTTAGGAGAAGGAGCACTGAGTAAGAACAAGAGATGTATCTTATTGCTGCATTTTCTGTAAAAATCTCAGCATTTCCTTTCTACTACTGAACCAATATATTTCAATTACTGCAATATCAAAATGTAAAGAAGGAAATATTGGAAAATGTAGAGTCTAATGATTCATTTAGTTTCATATGCTTCCTCCTTATATGTAAAGATATTCTTCATTGTAACAGAATAAATATACAGATTAAGTCCCACTTTAATTAACTCTTAATAACAACACTTGGAAAAAAAGCTTTTCTAAGATTAATTTTAGGCAGACACTACACATACCGAGGTGAACCCCAGTGTGTATGCCCACAGGGCCAAAGCCACCCTCCCTCCTTTTCCCATTAGCGACAGACTCAGGGACATGAAGGACAAACATCTATTTCCTGGACCCTTGACAGCAGCACTGCTTCCCTCCACTCCACCTCCCCTAGCTGCTATCTGCCAGAATGGAAGAGAAACTGGGAATATTACATATGGAAACACCCCAGAAAAGACACAAGAAATGTGTGTTACAGCTTCTCTTGTCTGTCTAGCAAATCTGTGCCTCACTGTGTAATAGCCAACATTCTGAGACTATTACCTTTCGGGGGTTTGTTTTGCTGCAGCTTTTGGTTTATGGTGGTTTCTTGGTTTGGTTTCTTTTAAGGAGAAAAAGTAAGAAATTAACTCACAGAGCTTAATTGAAAACCCCTGGTTGGCTTAAAAGGTAATATTTAAAACATTTTAAAAATTCTACAGAATAAATCTGAGATTTTGCTCCATTGTTTTCCTTTTTCCTTAGGAACCCATGGGTTAGAAATTTACTTAATTGTCTCCTCCCCTAAGAATGCTATGCAATCTCTTTATTCCAGTAAGTGAAGTTTTAAATTAAATGCTAAATAAGATGAGGCTTAAAAGAAAGCAGCTCAATACTGTTAGCACTTTTGTATTCTGTTCTCATCCTCTGGTCCAATGCAGGTGCTAGCTCGGGACACCTAACTACAAATTTAGTCTATGAGAAACAGAAGTACAAATATTAGTATTAATAGCTAAATTAAAATTATGCTAAAAGTATCAATTGGCAAGAATGATACACTCTTCTTCAGTCATAACTAATCTGTGTGGAGACGCTGTACAGCTCCTTAGGCTTCAGATGACTACAATCCTGATTTGATTACAGTTCTGCAATATTCAATAAGCATGGGAATCTATAATTTGTCTAGACAAAGAAAGGACCAAAACTGCACCAGGCTCCACTTTATTGAAACCTGAAATGTACAAATAGAAATCAGAAATGCAAACACAGCTGCTGTAGTAAAACCTACAAGGATTAAAAAAAAAAAAGAGAGAAAAGAAAAAAGGGAAAAAGATCAATTGAGAAGCATGTGAAATACTCCAACTCCTGAAATGATTCAAAACCTCTTCAACTATTCTGCCATTTCTAAATATGCTAGGTTTTGATACTAATTGCTCAATTAACCTGCACTTACATGTATTAATGCATTTATAATAGAAGAAGTAACAAATATATTCAAAACCTTAATTTAGCCCTCTGAGAAAAAACTATTTTAAATTAGCTGCTACCTAGCATTTCACAAAACAGTTGATCCTGGAAATGTTTATCAAGTTTGCTGTGGTGGAGAACACTATAGTACTGGTTGAACAATTTATATTTTTCCCTAAAAAATTACATATTGATGGCTAAAAATTTGAAAACATGAAAACAGGAATCATTTAGCAACTAATACAACTGCAATGTAAAACCATGCTTTCAAAATTTCTTGGTGAATCCTATGTACCTTACAAGCTTTCCACAACTGTCTTAACAGATTCTGTTAAAAAAGGTAGGTCCAAAAAATCCTAAAGCAGTCCAAACAAAACCCCAAATTAACTGTGAAACAGCTATAAATTACCCAAGTTAATTTATGTCCATTTATAACATTTCTCTCAAAACTTAAAATAGGTGCAGTTACAACAGAATATTAAACCATGGCATTCTGTCCATGGGTGTAGGAGGATTAACATCTCCAGTACAACAGGCCCAGCTTCATAGACACACAAATGCATTCAGTATTCAGAAGCACCACTTGATCTTTCTTCACTAGTTTCTCCACACATTTTGTGTTTAATACAGGTTCATCAAATGTATAGTTGCAATTAATAGCATTTACAGATTCTGTTGGATTTTTATTTTATTTATGGTGATCAGGAAACCAGAAACAAAGAGAAGAACAAATATAATTAGTAGAAGTTTACAATCAATATTTAATAGATAAGCAATTAAGTAAACAGAGGATAGCTGTGATTTCACTTGTTACAAGTATGAGTAAACAATGAAAACATGGTGCTGCAAAGAGAATTTAATTCCAAGGTATTGTCTTAGCTTTTCTCTCAGCTACTTATCAATGCCTGTTTTCTTAGTAAAAATAAAAAAACACAGGAGTGTGATTTTATCTTATTTATTTCTAAACAATAAGTAAAAGTAATCATGAAAAAAATATAAAGATTTGATTTGCAGATATCTGATCTTACTACCAGCTGGTCACAGCATAAACTAATTTGGCCATGTAGACAATTGGTTTGAAGATACCTCTTTTTTGAATAAAGACAGGATAAAAAAACCCACGTCTCTACAATGAGAACTTGTGAATAATGACATTTTATAGTTAAACATCAATTTAAAAAAAATGCAAAGAGAGAATTCCTTACCGTCTGTAGTCTACCCAATAGTGTTCGACTAAGAGGATTTCCTACTGGGCTGAAGCACCCTGTGAAAAGAAAAGGCTGTGAATTTTCTGCTTGTTATCCTTTTTCCATCGAATAAACCATTTTATTTTAAAATCATTATGTTAGCAGGGTATGTTTGACAAAATTCTAATGAAAAGCAGCAGCATCTTTCAGTCACAACTATGCATCCTTCAGTCGGGAACAGTTGGAGGGTTTATTTAACTAACAGACCTGACACAAGGTTAACTAATCCAATATTTCCATTCAAATGATTTGGAGAAGTAGCTCAAGCTATGTCCACATGCCACCTCGTGCTCAAAGCTGACACTATTATCTAGGCTGTATTGCTTTTCTCTTCATTGAATTTCCAAGTAATGCATACAAAGTTTTCCAACAGAAATGATCACAAAAACTCACAAAGGAATTACTTCCTTATTTTATCTGAAAGAATAACTATTCCTATTCAGTAGTTCCCTTTGATCATCAGAGTTTCTATCACAACACATCTTGCTGTTTATTTTATTCACTCTCTACATAGCGCACTTGAACAAGTACTTGTAAATTCTTTTCTTTTCAGACTATTATGTTAACTACTAAGCTTAGGAAAATCCTTTTATCATCTATGGATTTATCTTTTTGTTATTGGTCTCCTCAGCTGTATACTTAAGAAAACATCTTAAAAAGAAAAGACACAAAAAAATCTGAAAATCGTTGAACATGACAGTGAAAAATGCTACCGCATCATTGAAGAACAGTTTCTCAAGCACAGAAATGCCAGGCAACACAGAGTTAAGCTCACTGGAATTTCTCTGTGAGACACTAGCTTTGAAACAAGTTTTGTTTTTAAAGAGAAATAAGTTCTGAAAACTCATTTTCATTTGCCACACCAAAAGCCTGCTTTTGAGGAGTCCAGTACCTGAATAAAGTGGACTTTTCAGATTCAGACTCCCATGTACTGGCAGAGCTCCACAAGGAAACTTGCACAGCTCCATCTATAATACACTTTCTAAAGCCTAGTGGTTTTGACTTTCACAGGAAGTTTACTCATAAATGCTTAATCATTAAGATATTTAGACATTTCTAACTAGAATAAAAGCTGCAAGCTCAAATAACTGTAGTTAAACCATGCTCCTGCAAATCTGCATGCAACTGATCTCCTACTTGTGAGAAGTCCTAAACACATGCAATAATGGATTATTTAGCTTCATGTATGAATTAAAAACATTTTGATCTTAATAATTTCAAAAAATCTTGCATAAATTCTGAAATACTTTATTTTGAAAGGCTTAATTTGCTTTTATTACTTTTTCCCACCTCTTTTAAGAAGAAGAAAGAGATGAGAATGCAAACAATTTTCTGAATTCAATCCATCCCTGCAGACAGTAGTCCTGAAGGCAACCTTTTTTCAAATAAGCTATTTGCTAAAACATTTGTTCAGTACTAACCAAAAGTCAGTGGGGATATTACTCCTATTGATATTGTTATCTACATATTCAGAAAGCCAGAAAACCAGATGCTACAGAGATGATAGTACATATGGATGTATTGTCACATACACATGTTGTATCAAGTCTTTGAATAAAAAACAAACAAACTGAAAATCAATAAAACGTCTGCATGATAAAAAACTTTATTTTTAAGATGGCCAATTTGAGCATGGGAATGTTGTGCCACTTTACACAAACCCATACTAAGATAAAAGATATATAAAATATTTGATAAAAACATTGCTTGTGTATAAATATTCAAGTTTTAATTAAAAACAACACGAATCTGCATTTTTATCATTTCCATTATTGACCTTCTTATTTTTCTAAGGAAAACACACATTACTTCCAAGTGCTCCTGGACTGCAGGTTTATGGATGTGAGTACTCCTGTGCAGCCTCTATATTCAGCTGCTTATCAGGAGAAAACTTTATGGTTAGACTGATATTCCCAATTAAGCCTCAAAAAGGGCAGCGCAGACCTGCTACGCTGCAAGCGTAGGACAGAGACAGATATGTAACTCAGAGATATAAGGAGTGCTGTATGGAATTCTAGAAGCTGGCACTGGTTCAGACTCAATGTTTTCCGTGACTAGAAACAAAACAAACAGAAAATTCTTATTACTTTGCTTAAGGTGTAAACAGACCACAGCACACCTGGGTCCAAATACTCCATGAACATGTCTATTGGTTACCCCAAAGTAGTCTTTAGTGTTATCTTGTTTTTAGTTATCAAGCATTCCTTTAGTAGCCCCTACATTCAAAATGGCCATATTAAAAAACCCCAAGAAACAAAACAAACCCAAACCAACAAAAAAAACCTGTTCAAATCTTCCCCATTCACAAAACAAGCAAGCAAAGGAATATACATCTCTTCTTCCCCAAATGAGGCAGTAGAATTTTAAAGCAATGTTACACAGCTATGGGCTTGATATGGTTCCATGCTTGATGAAGCATGTAAATGACATCAAGCAGGTGTGACTAACAGCCTCAGCAGTGCTTGCTTTGATTCTCTCTCATCCAGGCTGTACACGCTTTTCAACAACCATAGTGAAACTGAGGTCCAGATTCCCGAAGGACATTGCCACTTGATCTAAAAATTAAGTTTACAGGACACCGTGACCTGCTGGGACTCTCACTTAGTCTGAGCTTATAGAAAGGTCATTAAATCCCTTGTAAGGTCAAGCCCAAAACCACCCGCCCCCAACACCCAGGGTAATCTAGACTGTCCTTTCTTAAGGAAACTCCAGAATCACAAATGGAAAAGCATTTTTATTGATGCAGATGTTTTATGTGAACTCTCCAACAATATTCTTTCTTAACACATCTGCTGTCTTCACCTTCCAAATAATATACATCTTCAGAAGCTAATCTCTACGAAAGTATCAACATTTGAATCATTGCATTTCCTACTACTCTACATTGATTCTTCAGCAGTTTCCTTTATATGGAATTTTACATAAGAACATATTATTTCTAGGAGAACTACTGTTAACGTCTAACTGCAATGTTAGGCATCTCAAGATGATAGATGCTAATGCTTCTCCTCAAATGCTCTGAATTTTCACATTGACACAATTTAACAGCAGGAGAGCTCTTCTTTAGTGCCCACATAATCCTATTGTTACAATTATGTCCTGAGCCCACCTTTAGGGAAATGACTTCCAAAGAACTGGTTTGAAAAACAATGTATCTGTCTACCTTGAAAGGAGCCTGAAACTGTGGTAGTTTCCTGTACAATTTGAACAGTGAACTGAAACAGTTCCCCTTGGTCACTTCTGCTAATACATTCTTTGCCAGTATAACTGCAACTAAAGAGAAGACAGAAGCCATGCACTTGTCCAAAATGTGTCTGTACTACCAAGTCCCCAGTTTTATTGCATGCTTTCACTGAAAAGCTGCCATCTGCTCTAGATAAACACATTAGTGTGAGGTGATCAAATTTTAAATAGTTGGACTGAAATGCACAAAGTAGGTGAGTTCACTTCCAAACAGACTTGACTTATATAGAAATTGATATGGTAACAGCAAGAGTGCCCCAGAATAGTACTTGTAATAATTAAGAACACCTCCTTTCAAATAACAGCATCTTTAGTGATTTTATTTGTTTTAAACTAAAAGCATAAGAGGCAGAACAGGGAAAGAAGTCTTTCTAGGGAGTCACATAATTCCACTATTACCCTACTGGACTGTCTACAACCACACAATGTGAAATGCTTCTGTGAAAAAATGCTCTTTTAAAAAAGGCTTAGATAGCATTCATTACAGAACTCTTGCTTTAATGAACTTTTTGAAAGAAGATTTTTTCTCACTTTCTGAAATGCTCTTGATAAATCTATTTTTTAATTACTAAAGGTATTTGAGCATAATAAATCTCTAAGGATTTCAGTCACATGGAATCTATAGTTAATGAAATCATCCAAAAGTTCATCCTGGAAAATTCTCAGAAAATCACAGAACAAAGGACAAATTTACATCTAAGGAAACTGAAAAATGTTAATATTCAGACATTTCTGTGACAAACACCTCTAAAGCATGCAGAGAGAAAAAAAAAATCTTACCTACTCTAGTTACACATTATTCTGTTTTTAATGGAGTTTTACTTTAGGTTTATACTAATTGCTAATGTCCCAAAACCCACAAAAATCCTGGAAGACATGAAAATAAACAATGCCTCTAGGAAATGGTATTTCTTGTTACAGAAATTCTTATGAATTATATCATGGTTGCTCTTGCAACACAGTGTAGTTAAAATACACCCAATTAAATAACAAACACTGGAAAAAAAGTCAAGTCACATATGAGATGAGTATGTGTCAATCAGCTCATTCCTCTCCCTACTCATCTGCGTCTTTAAAACTTTTTCCAGTAAACGGAATCGTGTTTTCAGCACAGTCGCCAAGTCAAAAGTATGATCTTTGTCACCAAAGGATCTTTTAGAATGCAATATAATCTCTACTTTAGGTTTCAAAGGAAAGTTTTAAGGTTTCAGCTATTTCTGCAATTTCATTTTTCAAGCTATGTATAATGTAAGGGAATTAAGGTAATTTTGTAATGATCTAAATATATATTAATCTTCCCTCAAAGACTTTATCCTCAAACCAATTATGCTCTAACAGATCAAGCAGAATTCATTAAATAAAAATACTGTTTATATATTGGGTAAGAACGTGTTTTCCTTTATTTAAACACAGGATCACAAATACATTTAGAACCCACCACAAACATTTTCAGACACAGTTCACACAAAATGAAAGGAGTGGATGCACCTACGTAACACAAGCGTATCTTTTTGTTTCACCAGCAAAGCAGATGTTTCAAAATATCCACTGCTGTAGGTGAAAGCCCACTTCCAATTCTGCTCTACATAACTTAGTCTAGCACCTTTGACTTTGAAGATATTCCAGACTGAATAAGAGAATTGATAGGACCAAAGTGTATTGAAAACTATTTCAATGAAGTTTAATCTGTATCATGGTGACAGGACAAGAGGAAATGGCCTCAAACTGCATTGGGGAGGGTCAGGTTAGACACCAGGAAGAATTTCTCCATGGAAGGGGTTGTTAGGCATTGGAATGGGCTGCTCAGGGAGGTGGTGGAGTCATCGTCCCTGGAAGTGTTTAAGAAACTACTGGATATGACACTTAGTGCCATGGTCTAGTTGACAAGGTGACTCTTGGTAAAGCTAGAGCTCAACGACCTTGGAGGCCTTTTCCAACCTAAACAATACTGTGATTCTGTGATCTTGCAAACCCCTTAAAATGTATATGCTCAAAATAGACAGTTCTCACATGCCGTATTTAAGGGTACATACGAAGGCGCTGTGATGGCAACATTACTGAATGCAAAGGTCTCCTACAAACACCCATTACACTCTTGCAGGGTATTCTGCACTGACAGAAGTCTACTCAGTGTCAGCCCATGCCATTACTAGCACTCTCCTTGTCTTTTCCCCACCTTTTGCTTCTATCAGAGCATCTGGAAAAGGTTGCATTATCTCCTCAATGTCATTCTCATTTTCTAAGTGGGATTCCAATTAACCTAAATCTATCCACTTAAACCCAAAAATCTACAGGACAAATAGAATCCCTCTGTTTACTGTCTCACTTTTTGTAAGTTATATAGAGAAATTTCTGATTATTTATTTTGCCAGTTGGATATGAGAGCTGTTTATATGCTATATACACTTCAGAAAAATGAGAGACAGAAAAGCTCTGGCAGCTCTACTGCTGCCAGACAACACTCCGCCAGTTAGTGCAGACTAATTTAGATGGCAATGACAAAAATCCTAAAGCATAAAAAACCTCAAATCCACCCCACCTTACCCTCTCCAAGCTAAGCTGAAACAGCTGTGCTGATAGGTGGAAAAGCATAGCTTATTTTTGTTTCCCTTCTCCATCCCTATTAATGCAATAAAAACTTGTAAATTAACAAAATAATCTTGGGAAATTATGTCAATAGATCGGGCTTGGTTTGCCATTCAAAATACTACACCATATAGAAAAAGCCTGTGCATCAGGATAAGCTTTCAATAAAAAAGTAAGTAATGTTTGCCTTTTCAACCAATTGTTCACTTAACACTGGTACTAAAAGGAGTTATCTAGAAAAATAACTAGGGAGTTACACAATTCAGAACCATGCAGCTCCAAACATTGTGCTGCAGCTTCTTTAACACAGCATGCAACTTCCCAGTGGATGCCCCAACTGCAACTGCTAGGAGAACCCTCCGTTCTCAAACCACGAGCAAGTCATGGTTTTCCTGAAGTGAGAGACACAAGTGGTCTAGTGTGCTTTAACAGAGTAACTTCCTTCTCCAAGAAGTGATGCAGTTCCCTCCAGCTAATGCATCTGGTTGTCTCTGATTCCACAGCCCAAGTGACCAAGTAGTTTGTCCTTGCAGCAGAGTTAAATGAACACTGGAGCAGTGGAACAGAGCAAGGCTTAAATTCACACCTGTAGATCCACAGAGAGATACCTTTGCTGTAATATCCACCAATTCCAATCCTCATGTAAGAGACCTCAGAATCAGACAGCACCAACATGAAAACACTATGCTTCTGGCAGTGCCAGATCCCACAACATAATTATATCTCTCATCAGCCAAAAGAATGCATAGAGATACTCATTCAAGTTTAGCCATCATTTTCATTCCTGGTTCAAGGTATACAAGGACACATACATGTGTTTGCTCTGAGAATAATCCTCCAGGAGGAGGACTATAGAGATACTGGCTTTGGGTTTCATTTGAAAACATATATTTTGTACTTAGGCACAATGAACAGGCTGAATTTGGCCCCTATTTACAAAAAGCACAATGAAGTGAAAACTATTGCATCACAAAAACAATTAAAAAATCCAACTTTTTAATTAGAGATTAAAATCAAATACATTTAGCAGCCTACACACCCACCTAATTATTTCTGAGTAATCTTATCAAACCATCATCTTACATTTTTCTTGCAAATGTTAAGTTTCTACAGTACCATATATAAACAATGCAAGTAGTAGCACGTGTCCCAAGCATTCTTTTGAAGTAAAGAACATTTATTGAATTCATGCTAATCAGGAATGTGCTAATTTACGACAACTTCTAACATGACATCACAATGGCAGTAGATACTGAAAATGAGCAGAGGTTACAGTATCCAGTTGCTTCTTTCTACAACATAGAGAACAGAAAGTGATTCTATAGCAAACATCAATAAGCCTGCATAGATACCATCAGCTTTCTGAAATCAGATTGGCAGCATTATTTACAAGTTTTAGATAGCAGATAAAAAAGATGTAAGGAAAATGCAGACTATGATGCATTCTTTGTATTAATAAGAGTTATTTTTCTTCTAGTGCTGCAGATATCCTGAGAAAGTCATTATTAGTTTTGCTAAGCTCACCTGGACTATTTAAAAGCAAAAAAAGTAAAGTAAAATTGAAAAGAAACTTATTTTGTATTCTATTACATGTAGTTTGTGGTGTTCCCTATCAAAAAATACTTCATGAAATACAAAAACTGCAGTCCCTTGGAGTTGTAAATGCCCAACACTGAAGTAGCAACCTTCACTTTTGAGTTTAGTAATAGTTTTGCTTCTACTTTAACTTACCCTCCCTGAATCAGAGGAAATTGAGGTTTTAAGCAGGATTTATGATTATCTGTTTTCTAAAAATATGTAGTACAGTTAAATTTTATTTATTAATACAGGTAATTCCTATGTAATACAGTTAAATAGACTTTATCTGCAACTCTCGAAGTGTCTTATGACCTCATGACTCTACTCATGTCTTTAAAAAATGTATTTGACTGCAGATAAAAGGCAAAGAATGAAAATTATGCAAGGAAGGAAAACCAAGTAATTTACTTCGCATGGTTCTTCCCACAACAGAAATTCAGCAATGGCTAGTTACTCCCAGTTACTTACATCAAATTAGCCTGCCGTTCCACAAGTGAAAAGATGTAAGAAAATATGCTTGCAATACCACAAATACTCTTTAAAATCACCAATTTTTTGCAATGCAAAGTCTTGTCAGTTAAGTAAAAACAACCACTTACTGCATAAACTATTGAATTTCTGTATTACCGAATAAGCCTCACAATGTCACACCACATCTTGACTGGAGAAAAAAAAAACCACTTTAAATCTTGTAACTGCTTGAAGAACTTATGTAGCATTTTCCTAACATTTACATTCAGGGTAGAATAGTATCACCAACATCATCTGCAATATGCTGGAAAAAATAAGTCAGCTTGATATTTCAGGTCTCTATCATGACCAGAATAGCCACTACTTTCTCTATGACATTAGCACTTTCAGCCAGTACTGAATAGTAATTTTGACAAATTATTACCAGAAAATTCCATGAAACAGACAAACAATTCATACCTTATCAAACCTGAAAAATGCAGGACCATTGGCAGACACTGTATCAGGAAACCATTATATAAGATTTTTAATTTGGTCTCAAATCAAAAGAGTAAGGAAAAAAGCTCATGACAGACACACTTCTTACTGTATATTCAGAATTAGAAGATCATGCCTTTAAAATACACCCCCGAGTTTACTTTCCATTTTTTAGTTCAGAAATTAGACTGGTCAGATATTTCATGAAAATATGTCTGTGGTGAAACCAACTACCCCATGAGAGCTTTCCCACATGCGTACTTCTGAATTTTCAAGACAATTTATGAACTACTTTAAGAAAGAGTTTTTCTATGTATCAGTGCTTAGAACATGTATGAATAACTAAGCCCTTTCCAATTAGTATCCAATTGTATAGGGAAATATAATAATGGCCTGCAACCACTTTGGTAACAAAATCTGAATATACTTCCTTGCAAATAACACATGACAAAGCACTGACTAATATTGGTATCATCTGTTACAGAAGAAAATATACTGAAATATTAAGTCCAACATTAAAGCAACACATTGGATATCCAGCTGGGCACAGATTTCAATGATGTTGATTTTTCAGTTTCCTTTATCTAAAAGGTCTTCAAAGTCCTCTAGAATGCAACACCAACCTGTTACTGCTTTTATAGCAGTGGATTTTTTGAATGTTTAGGTCTTAGGAGGGGAATACACAAAAAAAAATAAGCATGGAAAATGTTTGCAATGAACATAATTAGGAAGCAATACTCCCTTTCATTTACACAGGGATAAATTTCCTGAGGAGAGGTAAAAGAAGGCAAATTAAGACAGGCAGGTTCATAAAGAGGTGCTGTGCCCAGCTTTGGGCTAAAACCACATTTCTAAAACTCTGGATTATCCTGGAGAGAACAGAATTCTCTCCAAGGTTCAATCAACAACACAAAATGCTGCAGCTGGGATTAGAAGACAGTAAGATTTTCCATTATCTCAGTGGCAAGCCAGAAAGTAAAAGTAACAGTTCTATCCAGTGAATTTGTATCTTATTTGTACAGGAATTTTGCAAGCAAGACTATTAGCACAGCAAGTTTAAAAATGTAAACACAAATATTAATGAAAATTAAATTCTGAACGACTGAAAAAAGAAATATCATTTGACTAAATATTTTTTACAGTATCATGAAATAAATTTGATTAAGCACTTAATCCAATACCATACCAGCTTTTTTCACATCATCACACAGGTAGTGCCAAACTGTTAAAAACTGCAGTACTTTAACATGTAAGCTTCATTATATGACCCATCCTCTCTGGTTTGACTACCAGTTGCAGCTAAAATCACTACTGACTAAGCTCATACAGCATCTCCAATAACCCAAAACCCAGACAAAAGCAGCAAGTGCTAAGTTTTCATAATCATAAGTAAGAGGAGAGTGATTAAGGTCTGAATATTCAAGGACAAGAAGTTCTCCACAGCCTACTCTGAAAGGAACCACCCATTTCTATACATTATGCGTTGTAAATAATATCAGAGTTTCTTTAAAACTGACTTCATCAACAACCGCTACAAACATCGGTTTCTTCAAAAGGACCAAACAACTGAAAAACAGAAAATTGTCTAGTAACACTCTTAAGTTTGGAAGTCTCAAAGCATATGTCTTAATAACCATGTTCAGTAGTTCAAACTTCCTAGATGGTTTTTGCACACGCTTACGTGCCAATTATTAACTCAAGAACTGGTGATACAGACAACCCTGGACACACCTTGTTCTCTTTGAGTGATTCCTGGAACTTACTCTGAAAATTATTTGTTTTGGTAAGAGAAGCTGATTTGCAGGAAGAGCCTTAATTGAAACCACAATTTCAATTGCTGAAGATCCTTTACATGTGTGAGTAGCAAAAAAAGATGGAAGTTTCCTTTATGTTCTGTACAAGAAGGAAAACAAATTTTCAATAAAGTACTGTTACCAAGGTACACATGATGTGGTATATTATAGATGTGCATCAGGTGGGCACTACACTCCAAATTTTGCACATAACAGAAGAACAATTATATTTCTTCTCCTCTTGTTGCTGTTTTTTATGCAGAAGCAGCCAAATCTGAAGCAAATATAATTGGGCAGAACATATATTATATGAGATTGAACTGCTGGACATGACAGGTGAAAAGCTACCACTAATTAATCAACATGTATATTCAGAACTTGTGTTTTGAACTATTCCTAAAATGAAAATTTCCAAGAACATGCTTGGAGTCCTTACAGGAGAAAAGTATCAACACAGGATAAGTTCTTCAACTAGCTCTGTTACAACATTCTCCTGAACAAGTAGAAGAGGTGACATCTCACAGACACCTCCTCTGAATTGAGAGAGTCACAAAAAACCCCCCCACTTTAAGGACAGGACGATCCTTTTTTACTACAGAGGTGAACTCTGCTTAAATGTGATTATCCATAAATGAAAACTCAAAGATGCAGGGAGTAGGAAAATGAAACCAATTTAGGGTCTTCAGCTGAAAATACACCTTACAAAGTGAATCTTAATATGCTCTGCAGGTGCATAGTGACAACCAGAAGTTTGGTGAATGAATTTTCAACACACTTTTGCTACTAGGCAATTTGTCACAGCAAAAGATGCTCAATGCATATTTTGAAGGAAGCTCCAATTTTCTGTATTTTATTATTTGGCATATTAGCTGCAGCAGTCTGCTTCCTTTGACCAGTCAGGCTCTGAAAAGATTCCAGAAAGACCTGTATCAACATATGCCATTGCAACACCCTTCAGCTAATCTGTAAAAAACCCCAATCCATAGCACCAGAAGCTAGCATATATAGACAACTGGAGTAGAGATTGACAGGATAGGAAAAGGGGATGTGATATCTAGAATCATAAGGGGATGCTGGAATCAATCTTTAGATGAGCTACAGAGTGTAAAATATTATGTGTCACACAGTTGAGTAAGAGCTTTCTGCAAAGGGACTGTCCAGCAAGCCAGAACAAAGCCTGGGGTCAAGTGAGCAGGGGAGACTCTAAAAGGTTTTCAAATTTGCGTGTCTGTCATTTGAATTTTTTTTCTTTGCCTGGGGAAGTGAAAACTGAAGAAACTGAGCCCTAATTGGAAAACATGAGAAAGGAACCTCTGCAATCTCTTCCTTCACTGAGTGCCACAGGTTGCAGAGAACACCCAAATACAAGTTTTCAGAAGCAGAGTTTTAAAAGAATTCTAGCACTTCATTTGAGGCCAACAAGCAATGAGTCACTGTTCCTTACAACCTCCAGCAAGCAAGAAAGTGAGCTAACAATGAGCAGACAGGCTCCCAGTGAAGCTCTCATTTCATCTGCATCAAGGCAGCACATTGAGGCCAGCTCTGTATATAACAGCACACTACTGTGTGACAACAGCAACATCTGAGTTACACACCCACAGAGTCTTCACTTCTCTGTACCTGCCTTCTGCTTTGTTAATGCTTTCCCAAGCCACCATCCTCTATCATTAGCTTCTACAGAATCAACATGATCCATATCAAACTGTAATGATCAAACTGCATCACTACCACTGCTTATTACAGAGCATAATATAGACCACATACACCCGAAGTTAACTTTAAAGGTATTCTATTAGTAGAATGAATCATGTCAGGGAAGTTTGCTGTCACTGAAATTGGTGCTTCAGCAACAACAGTAACAAGTTGTCTAATGAACCCGTGGAAGTTTAGTTGCTTCACACATAAAAATCTATCAACAAAATTAGCAAAGGCTTTTTAAAAAAGTTGAAAAAGTATGCATGTGTACCAAAATGGGATGGATAATATATGTTTAAAACATAGATTTTTTTAGTTTTTAATGTATTGGGTTTTGTTAACTTGTCAAAACCAGCAATGAAATCAAAGTACTTTGGTCTCCTCTTGGGGAGATAGGGGTGTCTCCCTCCTGTGCACCATGGCTGCTACTGGGGTTTTTGCATAGTCCTCCCAGCTCCTCTGGAAATGACAGGAGCAGAAGGACTGGAGCAATACAAGAAGGGATCAATTTCTTCATTTTTTTCACTCATGTTTATTGCTGCACAGACAGCATCCTTGCTGACCTGAGCTATCTAATGGAGGAGGGAACTGATACTTTACTGCACAGTCCTTGGCAGAAGGAGTTTCCCCTTTTGTGACCTGCTGAAATTTCAACTAAGCATGTTGTTGTCTCGTGGCTCAATAGACCAAAATTACAGACAAGCTCAGAGTGAAAACAGCTAACAGGACCTCTCAACTTAGGAATTAATTAGATTCAGTTGTTTTAGGATCCACAGAACTGAGAAAGTAAGGGCACACTTAGGCCAAATCACTTTTGGCAGAGACTTTCCACAGTACTACGTCACACCCTGATTTTGCAATCTATATCCACTGCTGCCAAACAGAGAGTAATGCTTCATTTAATCCACACCCTTGTATAATTTGGCTGAGAGTACTTCCTTTAGCCTGAAGGCTCAGCAGTAATTACCCTAACATACACCAATTTCAAATAAATATAAATGGTGTTCTTTAGATAAAGTTTTTGGAATCTTCAAAGATTGCTGTTATTGTGCTTTGTATTTAGTGTAATTTTTAGAGAAATATTTTAATTAACTTACCTAGAAGAAACATGAAAAAGAACATATAATAAAGGAACATGTGTATCTTTGATCTCAGTATAAATAATTCTAGCAAGTTTAACTAGAAAATACAAACTCTTCTGACGTTTATAACATTTTATCAATCAGATAGAAGAAACTGGATAAGCAACCTTTTAGAACAGAAGAACTAGATTGTCATTAATGTTAATGGTTATGTCTCTGTGTCTTTACTATTCTGTTGGAACATTTTTGTGGTTAGATGAATCTATTTATACAACTTATGTTTTCAAATTAAAAAATCATTTTTACTATTCATTTTGTAAGTGTAAACACTCAGCTCTTCTACCTTAAAACATGGTCCTGTACTTGTGCCTTGAGCCAGAACTCTGACATTGTCCAGTGATGTGGGCAGCACAGCAGGGTCACAGAGTTCTGAGGAAGTTCCTTCCTCTGCAGAATGGCCTGAGCTACCTGTAAGCCATGATGAAGGCACAGGTGTGTCCCATTACTCGTAATTTTTATTTACTGCTGAAGTCAGCTGTAAGCTGGAACATCGTGAGCCTTTGTAATCTGTTTGCACTGAAGAAACTGAGTCACAGCCACTTCAAAATGTAAATGGTATCACCAAATAGCTTATAAAAGAAGGAGGTATAAAAAAACCCCCCAAACCATCTTGTGATAGATGTTCCTATTGTTTTAAAAGAAACTAACTTTGAGAAAAATATCTGTAAGCTGTATTTTTGAGTTCTTCCATTGCATTATAAGCAAATAGTAACAAAAAATTTTTTCTTTCTCCATTCTCCCTTACACATTTCCATTAAGTCAAAGTGAGAGATATGAATATCTTAAAATGAATGATCATTTTCCCCAGGGGAGTTCCCATTCAAATTAACAGACATATATAAAAAGCACTTTAGACTTAATTCTCTTCTGCTTATGGTAAAAATACTTTTAGCAAACATCATTGTAGTTACATCAGCTGACACTTGCTGAGAGCTGATCTGTGGTGTTGAGCTGATGATTTCTCTCTACTGAGTTCTCCTACCATCTTTTGAAAAATAAAGAGAAAATCCACTAACTGGATCTAAAACTTAATTCATTATAATAAATTCTCAGTGACTATGCAGTAATCTTCAATTAAAACAAAGGTTTGTAATGACTGTAAAGGTATGTTTATCTTTGGTTAATAGTAGGAAAAAATCCCACAACAGAATAATATACTCAAAAACCAAGGGACTAAAATAAGTCAAGTTCACTCACTTAAAAAGTGCTAGTATTCTGCATTATTGTTATCCAGACCAAGTGGTGGTGGGGATGTTTATGTAATTCAGTTTCCAAAAGAAAGAAAACATACATACTTGATCCAGCCGCAGAGTTAAATGCAATTACATCCTACAAATTACAGAAAATGTGAGAACTCTGCAAAGTTGCAATAAGATACTTTTTATAATAACAGAAGGCAACTAACATTTCTACAGTTAGGAATGTAAAAGAAAACACTAGGCAAAATTTTGAATTTTTTGGCATCAGTTTCCCATTGGAATAATTAAATGAAAAGGTCACATAAAAAAAAAAATCCATGCCCCTCAAAATATTAGAATAGTTATTTTGAAAATTTTTTGAAGTTTCAATTTCTGAAAAATGTGTCAGGCAGAATTAGTTCTTCAGATATGTGACAGAGCAGGAAGACAGCAAACTGCATAAAAACATAGAAAAATGTCTGAGAAGTTAGACAAGTATTAGGCACATATTTCTTTCATCTTGATGCACATTCCCCTTTTTCAAACACATGACATAATCTAGTAGCAGCAGACTGTAGCTTGCAGGAAGCTAAACATTCTGCAAGCACTTACTCTCATGTATCACTTCCTATGTTGGCAGCACCTCCACAGGACATACTAAAAGTGTTCTGCATTTCTATCCAGTTTCAGACTTAAAGACAATGGGCAGCAGACTGCTAATCAAAGATATTTCCCCCACTGGACTGGCTGATCACATGAGGCCATTAGGACTACCCCTTTCTCCCTCTGTAGTAGTAAGAATAAATGGAAAAGATAAACAGATTAGGCAACCAGCGCAGACTACTACAGCCATTTTGCACAGGCCTTATAATATCACTTCATTATTTGCTCAGTCAATAACACAAAAAAAGGCCAGCAGACTCACCAATGCTAATGAAATTGAGAAACTTTGTGAAATTATTATACATTATCTACTTCCCTTTTGTTTTTTCCTAAGTAAAATAAAGTAAAATTAGTTTCCTATCATTACCTATTCCTCCTAGCAGCTTGTACTACACTCAAAGCACTTTCAACTAATAGTGTGGATAGTGAACCACTTTTAGGTGTGTATTTGGTTCTCTTCACCATAATATGCTCCTGCCCCAGTTTTAAGAAGATGTGGGGATAAAAAGAAAACTCTCAATGAGACTTAGACATTATGGCAAATTGCTACACCATTTCCATAGCTCTGATCTGTGCAGTCCTGCAGGCTTAATTGCTTTCACCATCACAGCAAATCTAAACGAAGCTGCTGGGTGAGCTAATGAGGCAGCTTACATTACAATTCAACAGGGAACAGTTATACCCAGATTCTTTCAAAACAAAAATTGAGTTCCTTTCTTACATTTATATTCTTCGCAAGAAGTCTTTTACACACTCTCAAGATATTTCTCTTAAAAATTGAATAGGAAAATATTTCACTCCTATGTTAAAATTTGATTTGTTAAAATATAATATTTACAGTAATATGCTAGGATTAAAAAAAAAAAAGTATGCATTCAGTGATCTGTGTGCCATTCAATTTGCCTGCATGGACTGGATCCCAGTAACAGATTTCTCCAAGGGGCACTCCCACTGGCACTCCCTCTAAACAGAAGTAGTACCCCTCCAAGGTCAAAATTATGTATTTTCAGCACAGTAGTGCGAGGAAGATGCCAATGCTGCCACCTGTACCACATGGCTTCTTTTAGTCATCTTCTGTCTTTCAATCAGTTCTTTCAAGAAATACTACAAATACTGTATTTCATGTTATACTTGGACTATATAGTACACATACATGCACACTTCAATTAATATATACTCTGTCATCTTTTTCAGTATCTCTTCGGAATATTTTGTTAATGATTATTCTCAAATTAGAAAAAATAAGTTATTAGAATAACAAACTGAATTCAATTGTTCATTTAATACATTTTCAATAACAGTTTGCGTAAGTCTTTTTTCCCCTAAGAGTTTCTTAGTAAGACATGAAAAGAATAAGGCCACACTGAACAAGTTTTCGGCGGATATTCTTCCTTGAGTGGCACAAAATTATGTGAAAGGCAAAAACCCAAACAAAACCATCCAATTCCTCCAGGACTGTGGCAGTACTGAAGGAGAGATGTTACAGAGTTGGGGAGAAAGTATGAAATACTGAGAAAAAAAAAAATCAATGATTTAACATACATATGAGACTGCAACTTTTGATGTGTTTCTGCAGCATGTCTGCACAATATGAATTTTGCTGCATGGTGTACCTCCTTTTTCTGGTTCTTAAAAAAACCCTCCAAGAATAAAAATGGTATTTTGAGAACATTTAATGATGCATAAGTTTTTCTGATATCTTTGATGTAGAAATCTATTTCACTGTTTGCTTGAGACTGAAAGAAGCAGTTTTAAATAGTCTATCAAATGTAACAGAGGACTTAAATGTGAAGTCAGTTTTGTTAATACCTTTAGAGCAATAAAGAGTGCTTTGAAGCTTTCCCTTTATATAGGTGGAAAACACCTTTGACTGTCAGTTGTGTTAATGGAGAGAAAATTTCTAATTGTTCTCAACCCTGCCAAAATGTTATGTTTTTTGTTTTTGAGATTTTCTTTAAAGATACAAGAACCATCACGTTTCTAGCACATACGTAATTAATTTTTAAGAGCAAGTTTAATTAAATGGTTTTATTGAAGTCCAAAATTCAGTGAAAAGATCTGTGTAGTATTTATAGTCGAGCTTCAATCTCCCACATAATTAACAATTAGGGTCACTGTTAATTACAATGACTTGAAACCTAGAACTTATTTTAGAAAGCACGTCCTGAACAGAGTGGTAGTTACTGAAGAGTCACTGTTGAATAAAGCCCAAAGATGCTGGATATTTCTTTCATGGCATGCCACAGACCTGCAAAACAGTGTCTCATAGGAAGGTGATTTCACTGTTCAAAGATGCTCACAGTCTTAAGGAGGAAAGGCAAACAAAACCAGAGGAGATTTTAATGTTTGTCAACTAGAATGAGCAATCGAGAATCTGGAGCTTTTGCTACTTCCCTATTTGTTTAAAAAATAACAACTAGGAAATGGGTCATCCTGGGAGAAGTTATAAAGAGGAGCATATGAGAAGGAAGAGATGGGAATGTTTAAGACCAAGTCATGGATAATGGTACAGTGCAGTGCTGCAGAACAGCACTACAGGCCAGGTATGATAAAACTAGCACTAAGCATAAGCAGAGCTATACGGCACAGGCCAAGGTAAAACCTCAATTCTGACTATCAAAGACAGATCTCAAACAAATTTTATTACCAAGGAAGGGAAAAAAAAATTAAAGAAACAAAAAAAGAAGTTCAACAACCTTAAATACTACATACCTTTAGGGACAGATTCCTTAAGAGTACTAAACATCCATAAGACTTTGTGAATCTGAATTATAAATGTAAAACTTGAAGGGGATGATTTATTCTAAAGACAAACATCCAGTAAACTTTTCAAATTATTGAAATAGCTATGAGCACAGATACAGCTTTACTGAGTCAGACACAAAAATTATCCTATATGGTAAAATGAGTCACACTCTTGATGAAAAATTTCAGCTAACAGGCTATCAAGACAGACGGTAAGAAAACCCAAGTTCCATGGCTTTCTCTCAAATTTAAAACAATCTTTGTGAGAGGAAGGCACACAACACACATTTTCTTTAATTAATTTTGTTAATCTGATGAAATGTCTCTAATGAAATGCTTGATACATAACACAAAAATAAGTTGATCCATGTCTTGTATCTGCTTTGTGGTATTTATTTTGCTAATTACTATTTGACAAAATTCATTACGTTTTTCTAGCAATTCTAACCACGCTCTTGACAAAACTATCTCTTGCACAGCACTGCATAGCGTCAATGGGAAAGCACTAGATGTTTTTAACCTTGAATTTGGCAAGACTTTCAACACTGTCCCCCATAACATTCTCACAGATGAACAGCTCAAGTATGCACTGTGTAAAACAGACAGCGTTGAAGTTGGCTGAGCTGTAGAGATCAGAGGTTTGTAACCACTCACATGAAATCTAACTGGAGACTTTAGACCAGGGGTGCACCCCAGAGGTCGATAATGGAGTCCATACTTGAACTTTTCCATTACTGACCTGGATTATAAGACTGAGTACACCCTCAGCAAATTTGCAGACGGTAAAAATCTGGGAGGAGGGGCTTATACAGCAGAGGGACGTGCTGCCATACAGAGGTGCCTTGACAGGCCACACAAATGGGCCAACAAGAACTCTTGAAGTTCAACAAGGGGAAATGCCAAGTTCTGAACTAGGGGAGGAATAATCCCATCCACCAATTCAGACTGAAATACACAAAATATCATTTAAAGATAATAAAAAATCCTTTCTGTGAGAATAGTCAAACATTGTAATAGGTTGGCCAGAGATGTTCTGGAGTCTCTATCCTTAGAGATATTCAAAACCCAAATGGACACAGTCCTGAGCTTTAGGAGAATCCACTTTGAGCAGGAGGGTTGGGCTCCATGGTCAATGGTATCATGATCTTGTCTTTACTCATCTCACATAAAGAATATTCTGTCATTGAGAAAGATACTGAAGTTCTCTATTAGATGATTAAACAATAAATTACTTAATTTAGAGCAAACTGGTTGGAAACAAAGGCAGTCTTGCCTCAGCATCCATGAGCTAACTGATCTTGAGGGAAGTGGGGAAACAGCAGAATAGATAGCAGAATAAGACTGGGGCTTCATGAAAGCCTATAAACCTGTAGAAGTATGCACTTGAAAAGCCAAAACATATGATACATCAGGGTATACAGAATCCATTTGTCAAAATGAACACACATATTTAAAAGCCACAGTAGTGAATATTACTTTTATCTGAAGTATTATATTACAAAGTCACATATAGCTAATTCAGCAAATGTATCTGGATATAAAAAGATTTAAAAGTCAGGAAAGATCGGCTGTATTACTGCTACTGCTCATATATCACTGTCATAGGTTAGCAAGCATAGTCCCGGAAGGGACGTCCTTGCTAAGGGGTGCTTACAGTTTCCTCTGGGAACTGATAGAACCTATCAGCTGGCCAGTTTGAATATGGACAATTCTCTAAGCCACTTAAAGTTGTGATCACCTCTGTGATCCACATTTAAGAATAGGCAAACTCCCCCTCCAAGCTCTCTCTCGTTTCCAGCGCTGGGACAGGCGGCTGCAGGGCCCGAGCAGGGCCCAGTGGGCCCGGCCAGGCCCTGCTTGGGCCAG
>NW_008239110.1:19079494-19126663 GCF_000691975.1 Corvus brachyrhynchos
GCTCAACCTTAAAATTGTACCCCAAAAAACTTCAAGAGTGGACCCTCGAAAGCAGTTGCGGGAAAAGCTGCAAGTCGGGGGAAAGGACTCACACGCAGGCAGAGAGACTCCTCTTCCTAAATGGACTGAACAATATTTGGAAGTGGGCGGCTGTCTCGTTGTGATAATGTTTTCATAGCATGAGCAAGAAGAGACTTCTCTTTCTAAATGGACTGAACAAGGTTATTATGGAAGTGGTAAACAGACTGAACATCTTAAGGGTTGTCTTTGAACATTGTCAGTGGGAGAAGGGAGGAAGGTGGGGGGAGGAGGAGAGTTCTGAAGGTGGTATAATTTTTTTTCTTCTTTTAGGTCTGTTAATAAACTTCTTTATATTCGTTCAAGTTTGGTGCCTGTTTTGCATTTCTCCTAATTCTTATCTCACAGCAGATAAACAGTAATGAGTATTTTGGACCAAACCACTACAATCACAAAGATGGAAACACTGTTTTTCCACTGTTTCCTACCTCAGACAAGACCTAGGCAATTAAACTGTCTTTTAAAAAGAGAAGGCTGCATATATTCAGGCTACTACACTGTCCATACTACAAGACATCAGCTCCACCTTACCAAACTACTAGAGCATGCACATACACCAGTTATGTGGTTACATATATTGCTAACAGAGGTTTATGCATGTGAATGGGAATTCTGCATTTTGCCTTAAGAAGCACTGAACACGCAGCAAAAGGTGACAGAACTGAACTGTCAACATAACCTTCAGGATTATGCAACCATCTGCTGGAACTCTAGTACAGGCAATTGTTAACAATGCAACATCCCAATTAACATAAGTAAAAAAAGAAAATATATTTTGTATATAAAACCAACATAGAAAATAAAGGTTCTGTCCTTCCAGCACAATCCATAAATCAATCGATTTTCTATTATTCAAAACCAAAATTTAACTGGCAGTTAGGCACTATGAATACAAGCACTTATCTTTACAGTTTATAACCAATGGGGAATGATGAAATAGATGAGTGAATCTTTTTCATGTTTCACTGAAAACAACTCTACCACAGTAGAACAACTTGAAGGCCCCCAAAACAACAGAGAAGTAATTAGCGATTTTAAAAGATTTTCTTACAGAAAAATCTCTTTCAGTTGTGGCCCACTAGTATTTTTATGGTTGCCTTCCCTTAAAAATCTTCATGGCTTCTTCTTTACTATAGTTCCTTTTTTACTATGTTTTCCTTGTATAAATAATACCCTGTACCTGTGGATCATCTTGGAATTATCAGTCAGTTTTAGAAACGAAAACATTGGGATTGTACATGAAGAGCTGTAACATACATTTATGTTTGCTCGTGGTGTTTAGGAAGTCTCTCCATCAACACTTTTACCTGCGCTTCTGCACAAAGCAAAATTCAAGAAAATAAAATTCCTTGGTTTGAGCAATACCAGGAATATCCATTTAGAACAACTTAAAGTATATGTTAATGTTCTTTTAAGTGTTAGTCCACTTACTTTAAACATTCACAATATGTAAGTATATGTGTTCTACTGCTTCTGTAAGATTTACACACTGTGGAAATCCATTGGGCAACAGATGAATATTATGATGGCCCTAAGCTCTTTCGTTAAGGTAGAAAATCCAGAAGTTAATGGGCGTATGGCCATTTGCATGGGGAAACTGACTAAGAGCAATTCTGAGACCAGTGGTCAATCATTTAGACCATGCTAAGGATCATTTCCCCAGCTGCTCAGAAAATGTAATCATAACTTCATTTGCAAAAAAAATTGTCTGCCTTTAGGAGATAATTCTATATAATTACAGAGATTATTCCTATCTTTATTATCTACATTTTAAATCTCTATTACCTGTTTTCATTTCATTATATATTCCACCCTCCCTCTGGAATTCTTTTTACTCTTCTCAAGGATACAAAACAAAAACACTTCGAAATTAAGGTTCCAATTTTCTGTCTTATTTTACAGGTGCCCAGAAAAAGAGAAAATTGCATGAAATTATAAATTTTATTATTAAATACTGTGATTAGCAACAAAACATATTATTAGCTAAGTAAGCATCACAAATGTATATAATTGCATTGCTTACCTTTTTCTCAAACACTTTCAATACAAAATATCTTTAGGAAAAAAAATCTAAAAACAGATTAAACACAACTGCAAAGAGACTATCAAGCACTATGGTTCTTCTATTAGTATATATGCTTTAAAATTCCATTCTTTTTGAGTTTCCATGCTTAAGATACTTCGGTAAGCATTAAAATATTATCAAAATATTAAATTAAGAAAAGCTGACAATCTCATCCTCTTCTAGGAACTTACAGCACTAATAAATAAGTGTACAGCTTAAAGAAAAAAAAGCATTACAAAGGAACATGCATCACTATTGGACTGTATCACACTGCACTTAAACAATATCACATATAACAAAATTGGGTTACTCCCTGAAAGAGCTACACAGCAAAATTTAGAAAGGCAGAAAAAAAAATTCTCATAGAAGTTATCAGCCATTCCCTAGAAAGAGTGAAGAAATAAAAATACTTACCGCCCTCAGTAGTGAAAGTATACAGAGGATTCAGTGGAGTACTCAGAGTGCCTGGCAGTCTTAGCTTGGAGTGTGGTGACAGAGATGATGATGCAGGAAGCAAGAGATTTGAGCTCGCCTGTAATAGGAAGACAAATCAGAAAGTGAAGTGTAATTTCCTGGGTGACTTACTGATGCAATAGCTAGAAAAGAAATATTTGCTTACTGTAAATAACTATTAAATTCCAGGAAAAAAAGTAAAACTCAAGTTGATGATGACTAACAACTTCAATTTTTTTTTTTTTTTTAGTATTTGGAGATACAGACTTGGAAAAATTACTGGCGCAGCTATAAACTGAATTGTGTGCTTATATATGGACACTAACTCTCAAGCAGTGCAAACAGAATTATTTGAACCAGCATCTCGTTCCATCTTCATGTATAAAAAGAAGACGACATTTACATACGGTCATAAACTTGTAAATGTAAAATAATTTCTAACTTTTGAGTACTCAACCTACGCTACATCCATGAAGAGATACTCACCATTATAGAAAAAAAAATCCTAAACCAGTCCTAGCACAAAACTGATTTCTGCAAAGCAATAAACACCAAGATCCCAGACACTTCCTACATGTAAATTACACATCATTCCAGTCCTAATTTCCATAGCAACAAAGATAATGTAGTTAAAATCTGTTTTCCTATGGAGTTTCTTGATAAATATACAACTATTACAAATCAAAAGCCCTTCCCAAATTTTACTCTTGACGTATTATCCAATACAGTCTATAAAAAAAAATTTAATTATCTTAAGCTTTAGTTGATCCAATTGAGAATTTTACTGTTTGTTAACTATATTTTCACTGCCTTAATACACCAAAGCCAAAGGGGAAGAAAAATAGGCTTTGAATAAAATACTTGCAACTTTCTTCAAGAAAGATATTCATATGCTAAAATTCTTATGAGTTATTTACGTAAGACACCATAGTTCTTGACCTTTTCAAAAGTCAAGCCTGTTTCATCACATAGAATAAATGCACATGGTCACTTAACCCAACTAAAAGCTCCCAATCAGTGGAGCACTACCTCTGGCCTCAGTAAACTCCAAATCAGAACCTTAAACTTCAGTTGTAGGCCAGTGATATTTTGCAAATTTTCAAACTACTGGCTTGTAAATTCTGTTTAAAGAAAGGAGACAATCACCAATTCACTCTAGTTTAACTATCTCAAAAATGATATATTTTATCTATCTATTACTTCTGTAATTCAATAAATATTATTCTATTCAATAATGCATAATATTTGGGTCTTGGTAGGTGTACTGGAATGCAGGTAGTATAGCAGTAAAAATGTGTGTTGAATTACTTGACTGGGCCAGAGAGTATCTGCCACCATCTGCTCTGCACCACTACACTAGACCTTCATCTTAACATGTCTGTTTTTTGTGCAGGAATATGGATTTAATTCTGTGGAGGGAAGTTTATAGTAAAAACTGTCTTTGACTAACAAGGGACTCTTGCCACAAAGGCGCACAATTGTAATGACTACTTCAACAAAAAGAAAAGCAAGATAGAAAATCAGATTAATCATTGAACATGATTTTTAAAAGCCTTAAACCTGCTAGATTTTACTACAGTGTACAAATTTAAATGAATGCTAGTAAACAGAAGCTGTGAAATGTTTTCAGAATGGAGGCCTGTTTTTCTGAACAACTGCAACAACAAAAACAATCTGATTTTCCTACATTTACATATGCAAGCAAGTAAACTTCATTATTATAAAGTTTTCCCTGATAAAAAAAATGGTGGAAAGCCATTAGCTTATGTGTTTACTAAAACACAGTAAAAACAATCTGTTCTGCAAATGTTCCGAGTTCAGCATTCCAGTGTTTCATCTTCTTTAATCCACTGTAAGCTCTAGGGAGAGCCTTTCTCCCTAGATGAATGAGAAGATCTCCCCTTTGCATGAATTCCTTGCTGAGTGCACACTACACTATAAGACAAATGGAGGCTTGCCAGTCAAATATTTTAATGGAAGTCTCTTTCAAATTTGCTATCAAAAATTAAGTTTCAGGTAATACCAGGAAATGAAGACAGGTTGAATATACTGGCCTTTGGAAACCAAACTAAACAGGGCAGAGCAAACTATTGAAAACTAGCACTTAGGAGATGCCTCCCCAGTTCATCCTGGAAGGAAGAATTATGAAGCTAAACTTGTTTTGATTCTGGTCCTTGAACGAACTGTTTAAGAGATATGGAACTCTATGTAAATTATTCCTGTACAACATTTAATTAACCTCTCTTTATTTTCCTGCTGTACTATGCAAACACTCTCACTATACATGCGAAATAGCACGCTTTGAAATCAAGTGCAACAGACACACACAAGAGAAGACTGAACGTGTGGTCCTGAAGATTTAAGAAAATCACCCGTACTAAAATGCAGCGTAAGTTCTCTTAGAATACTTCCTTCTTCTCCAGGCCCTTAAAAACAAGATAAAAACCATTTTTAATAAAAGAGCTTTTAAAAATGAAGTTTTAAATCTAAGCAACCTCACAGGAAGTGATTAATTCCTCCCCTTTATGGCAGTGAAGCTGAATGCAGGTGAGCTATAAAAGACTGCCCATCCAAAGCAGAGACAAAACCTGAGTTTTAATGACCTTTCTGCCACTAGCTCTTAAGCATTATTTAAATCTCTAAGAGGCCCAAGGAGGAAAAAAAAAGCACATGTTAAAAGAAATGGGAAGCACTCAGTTAGTAACTGAGGACTAGTGATTCAAGCACAACTGTTTCCAGGTGAAGTACAGTGTTCCACGAAAAAGAATTAATTCTCCTACAACAGGCGGACATAAGACTACCCACAGAACAAAATGAAGCAATCTTTTTTTTTTGAAATGCATGCTGTGGGAAGGCATTGCTAAATACCTTTACAACAACGAGCAAAGTTGGCTAAGATAGCCAACCATCAATTTACTTATTTTTCACAACAGGCTCCACTTGCTTCATGCCCAAACCACAGCTTTATCAAAGACACAGTTTACTACTATCATGAACAGAGTAAAACTAAGAGTTAAAACATTTGTATCATTTTTGTCACAGTAAAGATACCTATATAATTTTTGCCAAGTTTAAACAAAGACTACTTGCATTTTCTGTGTTAGGGCAGCTCTATGCAAATTATGCAAATACACATTTTCAGTGGAACTAGTTTTCACATTAAAAGTGAATTGCATGAGACAAAAAATAGAATGCTCTAAGACTTGACAAGGTGACAAAAGCACTTTCTCTTTTTCCTAAGAATGCAATTTAATGACCTTTGCAATCAATATAATCAACATTTCCATATATACTTGCGAGCCTAATCAAGTTGGTCAGCTCTATATTACTTTTCAATCTCTTAGTTTTAGGTTTCTCTTCTGAAACTTTATGTCTCTAGGACACTGCTTTCAAAGACAGTTTAAAAGCATTAAGACATTATTCTTCAGAATTTAAAAGCTGAATCTGAAATAACAAAACCCCATAATACAAATTCATATTTTTCTCAATGCTAGAAGAAAATACATAGGCAATAATGCTTAAAGTAGGAATATGGCACTACGGCTTTTAAATTTGCAATGCAAGTTTGAATCAAGTTTACATCTATGTAAAAGTACAATCGCTTCTATGACAGTAGCACTAGAAGGACTCCAATGAAAGCTGGAATTCTATTGTGGTCGAAGTCCTGCAATCACTTAGAGATAACCTCTTCTGGTCTTAGATAGCTCTAGGCTAAGTAGAAAAACCAAACATAGCTAAAATGAGATATTATCCCCACACACAAGCAAAACTGAAATAGATTTACTTTGCTTGTCTGAAGCAAGTATGTTCCCCTGAGGCTTCTACAGTCCTCTTACTCTGATTATCCAGATCAGGAACTTGTCTACATGGCAGTATGGTTTCCTTGTAACTTGAGTGCTCAGCTGTTTTTCCTCATAGAAGCCCAGAAGTGACCAGGGCATACATATAAAAATTGACACTAAAAGAGGCTTCATGCTACAGTTTAGTCATTGTCTACAGATGCTATGTCTCATCACAAAGTAATTATGTATACTCAGTTCCTTAGCTCTGCCAGAGTTCTGGCATTTCAATTACATGTTACTTCAAAAGCTTTCTTCCTTTTTTCTTTTTCTGTCTTTAAAAAAAATGTTAAGGAGAAATTAAGATTATTATAAACACTTGGAATAGTAAGCTTCTTTCATTTAGTCACTAGGAACACTAAATTCTTTGTACAAGAAACAAAACAGTTAAATAAAGGCTCAGTTATACAGAGGACTCAGCCATTAAATACAAAGAGAACGACACAGGATTCAGCCATTAAACGTGAAGAGAACGACCTTTCTGGAATTGGATAAAACTGGCATTTCAGCTTAAGAACATGCCTAGATATACACATCCTAGTAGAAATGGGCTATGTCACCATCAACAACAGTAAAAAGTAGATTTGTCTTGTTTAGTAAGAGCCAAGTAGCTTATTATGTAAACTGTGACTTCATGCTATGATTAATGCTATCAAAAAACATATGACCAGGGGGGAAAAAAATCCATTACTTCAATAGTTAATTTTAAAATGGCTTTTTTTTGCAAATGAAAAATGGATGTAACCTGTCCACACACAAAGATACTTGTCCTATGATTTTATTTCTCTTTCTGTTATGAAAAATAAGACACCAGCAATTCTTCTAACTCAAATTTTGTCACACATACAAACCTACTCCTTCATACCTGCTGGTAAAAGACATTAGGGTGTTATGACTCTAAACACAGCACAGAGCTTCAGGTACTCAGATGTTTTTAACCCCACCCCACCTACCACACACAACACAAACTCCCCCCAGCCCCCCTGTACCTGGTTATACTCTCAGCTTAATCTTGTCTATCATTCTTTAACTCTCAGTTAGAGTCTCTTAGTACTTGAGCCACGATCCATTTCCTTTCTGCACCAAACACAAAATCGAGTTGGTAAAGACCTCCAAGACTACTGAGTCCAGCCTTTGAACAAATACCACCCTGTCAGCTAAACCACAGCACTAAGTGCCAAATCCCATAATTTCTTGAACATTTCAAGGAATGGTGACTCCACCACCTCCCTGGACAGACAGTTCTAATACTTAACCACCTTTTCAGTGAAGAAATTCTTTCTGATGTCCAACCTGAACCTCCTCTGATGCATCTTGTGGCCATTTCTTATTGCCCTGTCACTTGTTGCCCGGGAGAAGAGGTCAACCCCCCACCTTGCCACAACCTCCTTTCAGGCAGGAAGAATGTTCTTCATGTTGCAAGAAACTCTATCACAGCCCCAATAATCATTACCAAAACTGTCATTAATATTATTAATTGACTCAGTGCCCATTTAAAGTATTTTCTCTTATTAAAAGTTTCTAATAAAAGCTGCTTTCTCAACAACTTGGTGACAACAAGCCAGCTGGCAGAAGGAGAAGTAATTTGCTGGGTTTTAACATGAATGAATCCAGCTTTCTCTGCTTTAAAATACTATTTGAATAAACATAGTGTGCCAGTTTGGACATCCCAAGACACATAGCAATACTCAGACAGCCCTGTTTATAACATGGAGTAACTACTCTGTAACTGTACCAACATTTATGACTAGACAGGTAATAGGGTAAAACTTAAAACAAAACCAATCAGTAAAACCCACACACAGTAGAAGTCCTTAATCAGTGAGTAACTTTTCCTTAACTTTACGAACTGTACGAACTTTTGTGGCAGGAAAGCTAGTACAGGAAAACTGAAAACAAAATTAAAGAAACAACCACTAAAATCCTCACACAGTAAAAATTCTTAACACCAACTTATTTTGCTCTCTGATAAAATTATTATAAAAGTATATTTTTATGCTAAAAAATGAATGAAATTCATTTTCTGGCTGGCATACCATTTATATAAAACGTAAGTCACTGAGACACGTACAATGGTGAAAGAGGTCATGGTTTAACTCTAACCTAGGCAAAACCAACACATACATCTATTTTGACTGTGCTGCTTTAAAATTCACCTGTTGGTTGCCAAAAATGAAGAATGCATAAAAAAATTCTTATTAGGCAAAGAATCTTCTAACATAGAAAAATATGACAGACTTTAAGAACCTGACCTGCTTTGTAAGATTTTCAGACAGCGGTGGGGAGGGAATCAAGTGAAAAACAAATCACAGAAAAAAACTCCATTATTTGTTCAACTTTTTCTAACACAGGCAACTTTATTAAACCTAGAAAATTTAATGAAATGGCAAGAAAAATTCATCACAATTTCTGAAACCTTTCTATAATAAAACATTTCTTAAAGACAAAGTAAAATTCTGGCAAAGCTTTTATAAGCTATTAAGTATTTTACCTATATAAAGCTTCTAGTAATAATTCAGCCATTTCATATCAACAATCAGTTTATGAAATCACAATGATTCAACAGTATCTGCTTGGAGAAGAGAAATGGAGAAGAGGTTTATAAAGGTTATCTTTACATAGCAAATGAAATGCACAGGATTATAGGATATCAGATGCACCATGGCTTATAAAATACATCCATGTTCTCTACTAATATGATAAAAAATTAAAAAAGAGATTTTAAAAATACTGCACATTTCTTATACATATGATAAGATTGTAGAACACCAGTACCTTTCCTGGTAGTTTGTAGATAAAAATTTTGTATTGCTGGCACAATTGAGTGAAACAGCTATTTCAGCCTGCAGGAACATTGCACCATTTTCTTGTACTAGGCCAAGAACATTCACAAAATAGGCAATGTTTTAAAAAGAGTCCTCAGTACTTAATATATTATGAATTCTGGTTTTCCATCTTCAGGTAGAAGTTATAGTAAGTTACTACAGAATTCTTACCTTCCAGATCTGCACTAAACCCCGGAAGTCAAGCATGGTATTTCAGAATTTACCAAAACCAAGATGAACCAGAGGACAGATTCTTACAAGACTGAAAATGGTAGCATGAAAAAATACACACCACTTGGGCATCCAGCTCTGCCTCTAGGTTTTTGTTGCAGACAAAAGCACAAGTTTCCCTCTTCTTCCACTTGATGGCTTAGATAGTATCAGTATCATGTTTATGTGTTCCCCAAAAGGGTTGCACGCTTTTTTCTGAAAAGCAGTGGCTTTAAATTCTGTTCTATTTCAACACAAGAAGATGTATTTTGCATCTCCACTAAATTTTAAAAGGAGACCATCTGAAAGGACTCTAGTATTTGATGTATACTACACAAAAGTATTGTTTATGAACATATTTTACAGTTGTACAGCTCAGTGATGGAAGTTCAGTACATTCCATGCAATCCGAGATGTAAGCTTCTGGATTCTCCAACAGTACCTACTTCCTTTATGAATTGTGCCACAGCAATAAATACACTCAAAGGACAAAAAACAAAAACCAAATAGTTGTAAGCATTTCTGTACATAGGAAAGAATACTTTTACATTCTACTTGTCTAACATTGTATTTATAATGCTCCGAGTATCAGAATTTTGGTAACCACTTTGATAACCTTTTAATAACACTTTTCAGAAATACATCATGAAGTAAAGACTGGAAAAGCTAATCATACTTTAACTTAGAAGCATTCATATATTGAGAGATAAGGCAGCCAACATATAATTGATTCCAAGTCTAGTACTACAGAGTATACACTGATGCTATTCGTGAGTGCGACAAAGGGGTCAAGCATCTAAAAGCCCAATTTCAGAGCTGGAATACTACATCTTCAAAGAAAGCCCTTCTCTCCACACCTACACAACATATATCGTCCCCTTGTTATGGATAGTTAAAAACAGGTTTTTTCACTGCTAGATAGAAGTGAAATTTAAAAAACAAACAGTAACATTGAATGAAAACCACTTATGAGCACTCCCAAGAGCCAGAGATGAGTTAAATGTTTTCCTATCAAAAACTTCTATGAATAGAATCATACATTAGTATTAGTTCCCTTAGGCAGAGATAAATAATAATAACTGCTGCCAAGATTCACTACTCTGTAATTTCTCTGTGTGGTACACAAGCTGATTCTGCATTCTGGCTCCATACAGAAATTAATTTTTACCTTTTCTATCAAACGGTCTTGGCTTTTGTGAATTGCTAAAGCTTTAGCACAATAGTCAACTCTCAGTTCTAATTACACAATTTCTGGGTTAATAAGAATGGCAATGTTGCAGAGGAGAAGAAAAGAAACTTCATCTATCTCCTAATTCATTAAGGTTCATGTTCAGGTAACAAAGAAGAAAAACAGAAAAATAAAAAGCTATTGGTTCTAAAGGGACCTGGAAAAAAGGCATGGGTCATAAGACAAAGACCTCAAGCTCATACAGGATCAGAGTACTCTCTATTTCTATCTAGCTTAACCCAAACTTTAATGTACTGACATTTTCTTTTCCAATCCTGTATCTAAGTCACAGAACTCCAAACTCTGCACTTAAAAGTTAAGTTTTGAATCCAGCAGCTATGCTGCTAAGTTCACACATGTTAAAACCAGAGACCCCTGTTTTGTCAGATTTCCTGTTTTTATGTTCCAGCACCTTTGTCTCATAAAACATGACTCCAGGCATTACCTTAGGCCAGGTCTGCAAGGTATGCTGCCACCATGCTTGTCCCAACATGGTATTTCCTACATCTCTGGGACAAGGGCATGCAAACATGACCCAAAGACCAGGACTACTGTGCACTGGGGCAGCCCCACCTTGAGTGCTGTGTGCAGTTTCAGGTGACATAACATAAGAAAGACATTAAACTATTAGAGAGTGTCCAAAGGAGGGCAAAAAAAATGGTGAAGGGCCTTGAAGGGAAGCTGTATGAGGAGTGGCTGGGGTCACTTGGTCTGTTCAATCTGGAGGAGATTGAGGAGAGACCTCATTGCCATCTACAACTCCCTCATGAGAGGAAGAGGAGGGGCAGGCACTGGTCTTTTCTCTGGTGCCCAGTGACAGGACCTGAGGAAATGGCCTGAAGTTGTGTCAGGGGAAGTTTAGGTTGGAAAATGTTTTTTCACCCAGAGGGTGGCTGGGCACTGGAACAGGCTCCCGAGGGAAGTGGTGACAGCATCAGCCTGCCGGAGTTCAAGGAGTGTGTGGGCAATGCTCTGGGGCACATGGTGTGACTCTTGGGGATGGCGCTGTGCAGGGCCAGGAGCTGGACTTGATCTCTGGGGGTCCCTTCCAACTCAACATATTCTGTGATTCTGTGAAATACATACAAAGTAACACCTGTGTTTTCACCTGGATTTTTAATGTTCCAACTTGACCACAGGGCAGCAAACCACCCCTATGTGTGGTTTCCTAAAGTCATCTTTTTCCATTTTTGCTTGTCTGTTCCCAGAAATATTAGCACATTCTCACACATGTGGCTGAGTGGCAACTTTTAAGAGTTCTACTCTGACAAACACTTTAGAAAACCATTTATGTGAGTGTGCATTCTAACAAGCCTTCCAGCAAAGCCTGCTTGCACAGAGCCATCATTTTTCATATGAGAAAGGGAATTGCACACACATCAAAAAATAATTCCCAATTACAAATGAGTAGAAATTTTAAGTTTTAATGTTATATATTTTACTCTGGGGCTGTCCAGAATGGGATAAATCAGGCAGGCATTATTGCAGCCACATGCAAAAAATGATCCTATCCCTGCTTGAAAAAGATCTTCTGCTGTCCCCTGAGTGTCATGTTGGATCTCTGGAAAGATCAGCATCAAGACTCCTTTCAAAGAAATCTTCTCCCCAATATCCCAGTGGTTTAAGGCCATGCAAGGAAGGACTCTCAGTGTTTATAATCACTACTGCTATGTGACAGATAGCAAACTGGATGTGGATGCTTTCAACCACCATCCTGTACTGTTTGGAAACTCACACAGTGAGAAGACTCAGATGAACTTTTTGACATCTCCCACACAGGTAGAGAGTTTTGGAGGATGCTGTCAAAAGCACTGATCATGTCTCTGCTCACAGTGGACTTACTCATCCCAAACTGGTCAATGGAAACCTAAGGTTACAAAACTCCAGTGGCTGAAAGTTAATTCTCCCAAACACAGTTGTAGGCTTTCTATTTCATCTAGTTACATGGTTCTGCTAAACCAGATTTGTCTCCCACAGTCCAGAACCACTGGTTAATCTGGGAATAAACAGTGCAATGATAAATACTCTCATAAATTCTCTATCCCCATCTTTTTCTTCATGACCAGATATCCAGAACAGTAAAAATTTATCCTGGAGTATCTTCCTGGGGTACTTGTCCCAGACACAAGGCTACATGCTCCATCCTCTCCATGTTGTGCCCTTCTCTGATACACAACTTGAAGGCACTTGTGCTCACTCTAAATGAGTAGGAAGAGAATGAGCAGAAGGCAGAAAAAAGGTTTGCTTCCATGTATCAGGCCACATGTAACTGAAAGGTAGAAGCAGCTTGCCACTGTTATCCATGAGAGCTAGCATGTGGTGTTTCATGAAGGGGTTCACTGGGAGTTCACAGTTCAAAAATCAAAGGTCTGTGGGATAGCTCTCTTCCAGAGAGTTTCAAAACTCCGGCCTAATAGGGATGCCAAAGCCAAGGAACCAGACTAAATCTAATCCAAAGTAAAACCCCTACAGCATGATGACAGTAGTTACAGCAACCTCAGGAACAACTGCTTTCATCTACTCATCTGCTTCTTTTGTGATTCACTACTTTTTAATGCAGACAAAACCTAAAACTACATTTAAAAAATCTACACATACTCAAAAGTACTTCAAAATGAAAAATAGTAAGTGCAAACCCAAATGCAGTTCAAGTTATTGTGAAAAGTAATTATAACTTCACAGTGATATTCAGGAACATTCTGCATCCTTGCTGCATGCAAAATTGTCTCAAGTCGGGGAATTTAATTTAATTAAATTTATTGCCAATTACAAAAGTTTTAATTACCAATTTGGGTATTGAGAAACAAGACAAATAGTAAAACACCCATCCAAAGAAAACACTTTTCATCTCTCTTTGTCTGTCTGCCCTTCAGGCACCGCTTTTTTCTCCTTTCTAGTCCCCAGTCTCCTTGCTTTTGCCATTATGTTGCACTCAGTCCCTTTGGAGAGGCAACGGATGAGTGGGGCAGTACAGTGAGGTTACTGCATAGTGACTTGCTCTTTTTGACTCTTCTTGTTTCTTGCTCTTTTCAACTGCTTTAGTATGGATCCTCCACCAGACAAAATCCCCTTTGGGATTGTACCTGTCCAGCATGCATTCTTCCATGAATTGCAGCCCCTTCAGAGGTGTACCATTAGCTGTATTTTCTTTTGTGTGCCCTCATATATCTCTTGTCTCTCTCTTCAAGCCTACTCTGTTATTTCCCCCATATTTCTATTTCTGCATTGTTTTGTGTCTCTTGCATCACCTTCATGCCTCCTTCTGTGTCTTCTTTCACATCTCATTTCACACAACCCCTCACATCCCTCCTCCTTGTATCTTCACTTGTGCCCCCTGACACATTTTCCTTTGCATATCTCCTCTGCTGTGGTGTTTCCTGTCTCTAGTCAGTTCTGACTTTTCTTAAGTCTGTTTTCTCAGAGATGCCATATTCTGTTTGGTTCCAGTTTCAGTTGTGCAGTGGGTCCATATCATCCTTCACTGAGCTGGCTTGAAACAGCTGTGCCCAGCACAGGGAAGACCATGCTTTCCTCCCAGCCCTGCAGCTCCCTAAAACCCCTGCCATTTACGCCACATACAATTTTTAAGGTGGACAGGAAGCTCAGCCGTAATGATTTATGGATCTGTGATTTCACATAGATGGACAAACAGCGACGGGCACTAGCATAAAAACATCCCTTGTCATCAGTACTTGAAAAACAAAATTAAGGTTTTTATGATTGCTCTTTTCTTAAGAGCTACTTACACCTGCATTAATATTAGTGAGAGATTTATTAATTTCCAAAGACCAGATGCCATGACAACACATATGGTTTTTTATGTATACCAGTTCCAGAATATGGGAAGATTACAAACTTCTGAAATTAATTAAATCTGACTTACCATAACAGAATCAAGTTTTTGTTTCACCTTCTGCATTCTCATTGATGCTCTTGCAACATTGACAAACTGATCTGCTGGAGACATCACTGAGCTCTTTTGTACAGGAATTTCAGAAAAACTGCTAAAGAAGTGTGGCTCTCTTGGTGCAGCTGTGGTAAGTGATGAACTGAGATCTCTTACGAGTTCAGCTTCCTGTTGTGCAACTGTAGAAATAACCAATATTAATGTCTCAGGTGAAGCCTTACATTGCCATGGGAAAAAAAACCCACTGAAGGATTGCAGCCATTTTGTCAGCCACATCTTCAGTCAAACACCATCAGAAGCTGTACCAATAGTGCTATAGGGAAAACCTGAAAATTACATTCCCCTTACTACCCCTTTTTTTTTCCCTAACTCTTCTGATAAAAATATCTCAATTCTGTTATCTGTGTTCAGCAGCCTCTCATACAGAACTGGTATTTTTGTATTGCTTATGAACAACAGTGCTCCTCATGCAGAAATATTGGCATTGGGTGGGGGGAGGGAGTGGGAAGAGAAAGGAATTTTTCAAAGGCAATAAAGTTATAAAGCTTGCACTGAGTTCAAGTCAGTGACATTTCACATTTTTTTCCAGCCTAGTTCAAGTGAGTTTATTATATTTGAGCAATTATTTCAGAAGCTGACAGACATATTATACATGCACAGGACACACTGACTGACAAATTGACTTTTGCAGTTTTTTGTACTATGGTCTCAAGCCAACAAAGGTTAAAAGAATTCTTCATGCAAGTTCTGCCTAGGATATTAATAGAACTGTTGGTGTATCTAAAATACATAATGTCGGAGCCTTAAAAATTGTGTGTGACTAAAATTAGCTTTACTATATGTTTAAATCTTTCAACACTATGACAGTATGACTATATTCTAAAAGCAAAGAGGGTGCTTTTAACCAAAATAGGAACAAAAAGATAGTAACCAACAATGCAAGAAAAAGACCACAACCTATGCAAAGTCTTACTGTCAGCAGTCAGAAGACACAAATAACTATGACTGTGCTATCTGTGTGATCTCTAAATGTGTATGCACATATATATTTTTTCAAACTACAGTGTTAAGTTTTTTAAGACTCACTGTCTGCTCAACAATCAAAAAATTTTAAAGAAACCCTTCACCCCCCCAAAAATTTCATTGTTTTTTAAACTTTTTCCAAAGTACAGATATATCCTACTTAATTGAAGTTTAGCACTGAATATTGATTGCACAGTCATTCCACTTAATATTCCTGTAAAAGTCAACCAATTCAATAGACAACCTACACTGAGATTTTATATGAGTAATCCCATTACTACATTACTTAAAAAGCCAGTGTATAAAGACAGGATTAGCTTTACAGATCTGTTCCCTGCAAACATAATTCAAACAAAAAAATTACTGCATAATTCATATTAACACATTAACTCTCTAGATGCAAATGTTCTTACTTGAACACAACTACCAAAAAAGCCTGCAAAGCACAATCTGAATTTTATTTTGTATACCAAAAATTCAAAATTAGCATTTATCACTATCTTCTCTTCAATATAACATTGGGAATAAACATATCTCTCACATAATCACATCACAGATGTAACAGCTATTTATTAAAAGTCTGTACACTCTCATTCATTTCTATACAGCTCCTCAACATTATTTTGTAACATAGCTGGCACAAACTATTGAGATTCCTATTAAGCTCCTAATTAGTTTCCCAAACGATTGTATTTTCTGGTTCCATAATTCATCTTGATACTGGAAAAAGAGCTTTTGTATGATGCTGCCTATATATGATAAAGTGCTGCAAAAATCACACAGTACGAAATACAAAAACAAATTTAAACTTGAGGGACCTCTGGTGATTTTGGCTTGGCCAAAACCCTTGCTTAAAGTGGCATCACTTAGAGCAGGTTGTGCAGGATCATGTTCAATTCAGTTTTGGTATCTCCCAGAAAAAGATATGCATTATCATCAAATGACTGTTTTCTATTTCCTTTGAAAGAAGTACCAATACTAGCAAACCACTTATAAATACAAAATACTTACAGGTGAGTATCAAGAAAATTTGTACTGTACCTTTATAATCATAAATGTATACAAGTATTGGATGGTTTTGACCAAAGGCACAAAAAGACACCATGTGTTCATGTGGATGAAAGGCAACATCACGAAGTGGAGATGTGAAGGAGAGTTCAGAATATATGGCCACCTGATCTCCTGCAGAAGTGAAAAAAGTTTATTAATGCCACAGGAACATATCTGAAACAAATTCAATACAGGAAAATAACAGCTGGTTAAAGCTAGTATTACTGCAGTGTCTGCCACTGTAAATAAATGTTGTTCAGTCAATTTCCTCATTGAGAAGTAGCATTTTGGCATAAGACAAAGGAAATATTGCATGATTTTAAGTTATTCAGTAAGTCAGAAAAGTTATTGCTGTTGCAATAGCTGCAGGAAATGCCAGAGGATGCACCAGGTTAGCTGAGTTCTCTTGTTCTGATAAGCAAGTTCTGGAAAGGTGGCGTTCCACAGTATTTGTTTGTGCTTGCATTGTACAAAGATAGCCATCTTACTTGTGGATTTCAGCTATACAGTACTGACAGGAGTGAAAGTTGAGCAGAGAATTATTAAAAAATATAAATAAAATTAGCTCTTCAGCTGATGGCACTACAAATGCAAATACAGTGTGTAAACAAAGTCAAAACCCAATAAAAACATATTAATAACAAAGTTCCTCCCTCCTTTTATTATTATTATTTTTTTTAAGTTTCAGGCAAATTATGTAGTGGCAGAGATTCAAGTTAATGTAGCTGGAAACATGGAAAGAAATTCAAAACAGATCTGTTAGTTATCTGCCAGTTTTAAAATATTTACTTTTTTTATTTTAAAAAATTATATAGATTATAATTACAGACAGAATATAATGTCATCAAATCCAAAATGGTATTCTGCTACTTTCTACTCTTATTTTTGTCTCTTTTACCTCCTGTACAAGAAACTCTATCCTACATTTTCGTCACATTTTTTCAGAAAAATTTTGGTAGCTATTTTGAAACTCCTTGGCTTGGGGACTAATTCACAGAGGAACCTTATATACCACACACCAAAAATATTCCATCTCTGACTGCCCACCACAGAGATGAAGTGGTTCTGAACAAGAGAGATTTGATTCTCAAATCTAAACAACACAACAGAAAAACTTACCTGACCTAAAACATTTTTTGTGCATTCCATTTTAAGATCCTCACCACATGTAAAGAGTTGCAGTATACAAAAAGCTGAGCCTCAGGTGCTCCAGTCATGCTGGATATTACAAATGTTACCTCTATTAATTTCCTCTAGAGAATTAAATCTGAGATTAGTAACAGCTATTTAAAAGGTGGAGCTGAAGCTTCAGGATTTAAGAACATCTTACCAAAGTTTAATTCCGTAACAAAAGTGTTTCAATAAACCTTAAAAAATCCTTTCCCCCTCAGCCTTGACAATCTGGCTTAAGTCCATAAAATAATTAGTTACCTGTTTCTGGATTCCAAACATAAGCCTTTCCATCTTCACTTCCTGAAAACAGGAATGTACCACATGGTGTTAAGGTGCTGTGAATCTTTTCTCTGTAATTTGTGGCACCTATGTATTTCTTTGCAGCCAAGCTAAAGATAAAGAAAGTTTGCAGATATAGCAGATACGTTCAGAATAGACAATGTAACTTTTTAAGTGTCAGTTCCCCCCTCTATTCCTCAGAAAAATCAATATACCTCGCATCCCAAACACAAGCACACACTTTTTGCAGAGTGCAGTGTTTATCCTTTCTTTTCCCTGACCTTCATAATGCACCTGACAGTATAGGTGAAAGTGTACATCCTTGTCTTTCAGCAGAAAAAGGAAATCCTCAGATCTAGAGAACAGATAGAGATGCAGTAATTTGCACTATCTTGATCCTGGGCTTTGCAAAAAAATGGGGAAATTGTCACTATTACTCCAAGCTCTGCCAAAAAAGTTTTCATTATGCTTCTTGAGCTTGAATCATTAAACTTACCCAGCAGCTCTCTTCAGCTCTTCAGACTAATGTCTCCTTGGTTAGAAAACCAGTAGTAGAATCAACGGATTTCAGACATAAACGTTGATTTACTATTGATATGTTTAATATTATTTTGCAACTTAGGTAGCCTAATCTTTTTTCAGTAAAACACTCCTGGTCAGCACAGTCATAATGATCTACTGTCAAACAGTTTGTAGGCATCAAGTAGGAGAGAATCCACAAAAGGATAGAAAGAAGCATAAGTCAGCTTGTAAGAGGCTATTTTAAACATGAGGCATAGCCTAGAAAAAGGTATCAAAGTTCAACATGGAGACTAACCCAGCAGCAATACTACAATGCAGAATTGGAAGAAAGAAGAACAGCAATAGGCCACTGTAGCCCTCAAGGACAGAAGACAGTATCTTTTCAAATTTGTTACTGCAGAAACAATGGAGGTATACTGGGAGAAGTGCAATGCATTTAATACGACAGTAAAATTATTTTAAACAATATTCCAAATGCGGATACCCTAGATGAAATTCTATTTGGCAAGTAAGAGAAAAGGATGCCTTAAAGATCCCAGTGCGAGACCATATTAACCCAAATAAGAATTTTAGCTGTATGAATAAGAAAGATAGCATCTCTGAGATGTCTTTAGGAGAGCCCTGCAAGATGTAAAACTAGCCTTCACATGAAACCCCAAGGAGAGGACTGAACCCAAACCAAATCCCGATCACATACCTAAGTGACAGGACAGCAGCATTATCCAAAAAGATAAAAAAGCAAGTTGAAAGGGGAAAGTTAAGAGCAACCAGCTGTCAATCAAAGTGAATTGTGTTCATCCGTGACCTCCACCCCCTCTTTTCTCATGCAGGGAATGAACAGTTAATGCTGACGTGTAAAGTTATCACTGCTGGGTATCTGACCCTGTGGTTTATTGATAGACTTAAGTCAATGTAACTGTGGGCTGTGGTCAAAGTAGCAGTCCTGGTGGTGTCCTCTCCACCCTTATTTTCCCAGGCTCTCCCTCATTTCTTCTCTAGTGTTTGGGCAGCTATCAGATGAGTTTGATCAGGTAGTTGATTAAAATGAAAATTAATCATTTGTATTTGTAGGCTAATTTTTAGTTGAATCAGCTCACTGATCTGACTTGCCCCTCATCAAAAGATCTATAGAGATGATAAAAAGGAAATGCTAGGAATACATGGCCAAAGGTGTGGGAGATTGCAGGAGATGGTACGTTCTATGGATAAACTTGCTTAAAATAATTGTGAAATTGCACCCCATATTAAACTCTTTCTTAAAGATTAATATGCATGCCCATTTTTCCCTCTCAAACTAAAACTCTCTGCACATTTTAGAAAGAGGAGCAACAGAAGAACACTAACTCAAAAACTACAGGTTCCCTCTCTTAATCCAGCAATTTCATGCTTCAGTTGAGTGGACAGTTTAGCTCCTAGCATGGCCATTATAAGTCATCATCCACAGTAAAAGAGAAAAGTGCACTATAATACAGTAAAGTCCTAGTTCAAACATTCAATCCAGTCCAATAACAGAACTGCTTAGCTTGGAAAACACCTTCAAGATCATTAGTCCAACTGTTAACTTAGCACTGTCCCGTCCACTACTAAACCATGTACCTAAGGGCCACACCTACACATCTTTTAAATACCTCCAGGGATTTTCTGTGTAGTGAGGGGCAGAAAGAAATCTATGAAATTAAGGATGAAACATTCAGAAAACTTGTTCACATCTTTAATGTGACTTTCCAAGCGCATCTTATCAACATATGAAAGTGATTGGTGAGAGACTCTGCCCACTCCCACCCAATGAAAGGGCAAGAGGGAATGGACATAAATTGAAATATAGCTAATTCTGTTTAAAATGTAAGAAAAAAGTCTTTTACTTTGAGGGTGAATGAGCACTAGAACATGTTACTCACAAAAGTCATAAAATCTCCATCCTTCAAGATATTAAAAACCCAATTGTATAAAGCTCTGAGTAACATGCTGCTGTGATTTGATTATTGGGTTGAACTGGTCATTCTCCCAACATGAAACTCAAGCGAGTCTGTAATCTTCTTGGTTTTTATTTTAGTTTATCATCAAAGAATCATGCTTATAACTATCAAGAATGAGAAAACTTGTACAAAAATATCTCATAGCCTGCTTAATACACCATAATATGTACACCACTGCGTTTTTCAGTATTTATGATCATCTTCCATTTCATCATCAAAATATCCTTCACAGAGTCTTGAAAATGCAAAACTAACACATGTATGTTACCAAGTTCTTTTCATGCCCAGACTGCATTTTAAAAGGGATTTCAATCTTTACAAGACTAACATTGTATTCTTCATGCCACTTTAGGCTCCCAAGTAATCTAGTAATTTTTAGATACTCTATGCTAAAAGTCTTACTCAATATCACCCAAAAGGTCTGTAACAGAGCAGTGTTTTGAAACCATTTCCTAACCCTAACATTTCTATCCTTGATTATTAGGACATCTTTCTCCTTCCCAACTACACAACTAATACCTTTGTGGTACTTTATTCCCCCAAGTAAATTTTAAAACAGAAAGGAAATACACATTTGTCACCAAAAATACTAACATTCTGAGGTCCATAATTCTCAGGGTACTGTCTTTGGCATGGATTAATAAATGCCTTCCATTCGGATGCACTTCCAAATGATTTATTGGTGTTCCTTTAATATCATTTTCTTTTATTTCCTACAGAAAGATGGAAAATAAAGAAAATTATATAACTTTGTGTTTTAAAACTCATGTTTTTACATGTTATTGCCCATTTTTCTCTCGCATTACTCTTCTTCTGCTCAATTCATTTTATTTGGATAAGGAAAAAGTTTGTTCCTATATCAAGGCATTACATCCTAGACATCAACTTTTTACAACCATGAGGCAGATTCTGTTGTGACTGAATTTTAAAAAAATTAAGCTGATGACAGAAATGCTGACTGAACATTACGGTTCTGAAGTATGAACAAAGGTGATTTGTAAAGCCTGTGGTCTATTTTTTTTGTCTCTAGAGAACAAACTTAACACATTAGCATTTACCTGTTAATACAGTGCTATCAAACCCCAAGTATTTTCATGTTTTATATAGAAAAAAAATATAGAACCACAGGATCCTAGAATATCCTTAGTCGCAAGGGCCCCACTATGAACATCAAAGACCAACTCCTGACCCTACACAGGAGAGCCCCAAGAGTCAAACCATGTGCCTGACAGTCCAACACTTCTTGAACTTTCTCAAGCTTGGTGATGTGACCACTTCCCTGGGGAGCCTGTTCCAGTGCCCAACCCAATTACGTTGCAAAACTATTAAAAAAAATTAAGTCAGTGAATTGCTGCACATTGTATCAGTTCTCCTATACCAATTTTTAAAGAAAATACATCTATACAGTTAAAAGGTAATGTATAAAAAAATTTATTCAAATCAGATTTATAGATATGAAACAGTTCATGTAAAAATTACAAAACTAGTTTAAGAAACCCGTTTACCTTATTTATCTTCCAGTGTTGAAAAAGGTGTTGAGAACTTCCTTTGACAGGTGTATCCCAAACTATTATCAGTCCTGAACTATCTCCTGAGAACATGTGGTATCCTGAGAAATAATGTCTTATAAGTAAAATACCACCCACAAAAAAATAATACAGAAAACAAGAAACAACCTTCTGTTCTATCACTTTTGTGAATAGGCAAATACCAATTATTCCATCTCTTTCGCTATAATATACTCATTGCAAATGCATTTGCTCATATTGCACAACATAAGCTGACACCATAAATTTGGATGTAGCATATACATCAAGTACTGAGGTGCAGAACATAGTTTTAATATTTTTCATTTTTACTCATGTTCTAAAACCAGCAAATGTGAGCATTTACAGCTCAACGAGCTTCACATGATAGCTCAATGCTTACCTATACATTCACTAAGACAATCTGGAACTAGAACAAATAGTGTTTTCCAACACTTGCTCTTTAAGCACAAATATTTATTCTTTATAAAAATACAGCTTTCCTCTTTGCAGTACCTACTCAGTGACTAAAATGAACCACCTATTAGTGATGTCACTAATACTAGAAAAAGTCAAACTTTAACTTTCACTCATCTTCAACTCTTCCTCCACTAGTATGTGTCAGTACAACATTCACTTTCAGCTGTTAACCTACCAGCTGACATGACTCGCAATGGTCAAACCTCTGTCCCTTTCTCTCAGTGTTTCCTACTCTTGTCAATATTGAAAAGTTCATCACCTTCCCACTTCTTCAGTCTAGTGTTAAAATTCTCACAATCTAATTACTACTACCTCATTTTCTTTATGGAAGAGTCATAGAATGGTTTGGGTTGAAAGGGACCTTAAAAACCATCTAGTTCTGACCTCCCTGAAATGGGGAGGGACACCTTCCACTACAACAAAGCCCTGACCAACATGGCCTTGACCACCTTCAAGGATGGGGCACCCACAATCTCTCTGGGCAACCTGTCCCAGTGTCTCACCACTTTGCCAGTAAATAACTTCTTCCTAAGAAATTATATACTGGGAAATAATAAAGAAAGAAAATATACTGCTGCCTCTACAAAGTGAACTAGTAACACTCAAGTTGGTCTTCAATTGGAAAGACAACTATTTGTAAAAGCAATATTAACTATATACCTTCTGCATCAAAACAAAGTGTGTTGATGAAACTTTTGTGACCATCAAGCTCCTGTAGTAGTTGCCCATGGATTTCTTTCACATTTGCATTCCAGATTCTAATCACTGAGTCGTAACATCCTGTCACAACCAACGAGTCAGCAATTGGGTGGTACTTGGCAGTATAGACAAATGAAGGATGAGGGAAAACTCTCTCTGCAGAGGCCGCCTTCATTTCTATTTTCCACATTCTGAAAGGAAACAAGGTCAGAATTTCTACAGCAGAAAGCAGTCACACACACAGGTACAACTGCTGCTGTACTTTGTGCTACTGGTTCTAGAGGTAAATACTTGCAAACACTTAACAACACCTGTTTATCCTGCCATTTCTTCCACCTCTATTTAACCCTTTAATATGGTACTTTCCAACAAGAATTATGAAACATTTACTACTTTACACAGAATTAGGTCTTCAAAGCAAATTAATGACTGCTTACTCACTTAATGGATATATTTCTCATTTTAAAATACTCATAAAGAATTCCATGGAACGCATTCATTTCTTTCTTTCAGGAGTTATAACCAAATTAATATTTTCTGGGGTATCATCCATTTAAAACAATTTTAAAACAAGAAAACCCTTAAAGGAACATTGAGGGCCACTAAATATAAATAAAACCCGAGAAATTTTTAAAATAATAATTACCAGCCACACAGTGATCATGATCTCAAGGATGTTTACATCACATAAATTCACTTCTTACTATTAATCTATTTCCTATCCTTTGCCACCCATAGCTGCAAGATCAGATTTTTCTTAGTGCTTTCTATTTGATGGTATGCATTTCATTAGTGAGCCTTCCCAAAAATGAGTCCACAAAGAATAGAACAGTACCTGGATCATTAAATACAGGTGGGCAGCACTTTGCACAGAGTGTTCAGCTACAGTACATTATTAAATTGTTTTAGTGGCACCCTTCCAGGTGAGGTGACCATTTCTGGTGGCTACTGAGGAATTCTAAGCTTACTCAGAGGTGATTTAATTAGAAAATTCCAACCCTTTAGAGTACTGCAATTAATTCACAATTTGATGCAGAAAGGTCACAAGGAGTCTACCTATCTTTTAGAATGATTTTGATCTAGCAAAATAAAAACTAATTTATTGCTCACAAATATTGTGGAACTAAACCTTGGGAAGGCTTGAGGATAACATAAAACATTATATAAAGAAGAATTCACATAAGGTCATGAATTTACCTTCACATTGCCTTAGAATTCAGTACAACATTATCCAAATAATAAACTGATAATGGCTTTAAAGCAATGAGGTGCTGGGACTTTTTAAGGAGCTGAAGGCAACTCACAACAAATACAGGAACTAATAACTCATACAGTGACTGTGCATAGTACACAGAAAAGGAGGCAGACCACTGCAGTTTCAACTTGCTGCCACAAATTCAAGAATTGAGGAACAGCTCAGCCTTCTTATAGGCAACATTAATGACTGAAATTGATATTTACCTCAGTATAAAAAATTCTTATTTAATCCACTCCCAAATTAAAAAAATAAAAGGACTGAACTCTCAAAACACTCTTTTTAGGCCTACATAGAAGCAGCAAAAAGACCTTAAAACAGTTCCACACATACAATATATCATTTAACAATTCTTCTGGCATTTCAATTATGCAACTGCCTGTAGCATTACTGAGTTGCATAACAGAAATAACAGATAGGGATCTGAAGAGCTAAAAAAACCCCAGAAAGCTCTATGAAATCCAATGAAGTTGTTCATAATAAAACTGTACAGTGTCCCAGCCATGTTTTCATGTGTATCTACAGCTTTGAGGGTTTTGGTTTTCAGATCTGAACAGATCAATATTTTAACATTAACACTGTATGGAAGTACACTTTAATTGTAGAGGATTTGATTTAATAAATAACAGTATCAAAATTCATATACAGCAATTTAAGCTGAATTCTTTTACTAAGTGTCAAAAACCAAAAGAACACCACCAATACACATATATGCAGTGTGGCAAATTCACACACATAACTTGAATCTTAAATTTTCAATTTCCTGCCTCATGTTCAAATTTGCAAATTTAATATTTCATTTACAGTATGGCAATTTCTCCAGGAACAGAACATTACAACTGTCTCAGTGTCTTCTTGAAATAAAAAGTCTTTTGTTTTTTCACTGCACTGTAGATGTAGTCACTAGAGTTTTTGGAAAAGCTTTGGTTTCAAATACAAACACATTAGAAATAGTAAATACAGTGTAAGAGATTAACCCAATCACAATTTTTATATTACTGTAGTCACACAGTAATCAAATCCTTAATTAAAACATTGTAGCAGTTTGTAGTAACACACTGAAATGGACCACTTTCTTTTCAACTTCTGATGGTATCTGCCAGAACATCTCACCATACTGACCTGACAGTGCCGTCAGAGGAAGCAGTAAGAAGATATTGATTGTCTTTTGACCAACAAAGATCATACACTATGTTAAGGTGACCATAAAATTCTCTCAAGAGCTGTCCAGAAGGAATTTCATACACTAGGGAAGTTCAAACAGAAAAATAAAAGTTTTGTAAGTATTTTCAGTCACATAGATGTAGCTACTAGAGCCAAAGTTTAGTCTAATCCTAGGCTGATTTTCTGCTAGCATAAATCAACTCATTTTCTTTGTCTTCTTATTTTGAGGCAACAGAATGAAATAATTGCTAGATATGAATGGACAGAAAGCATCTACTTCCATCTAGTGGTTCATGGATGTCACAAATGTCCTACCCCTTAAGAAACAGTTTACTTGCTTTAAATTATTAGAACCAGATTAGGATTAAGCTGGGGTTTTTTAAATTTTTGACAACTACTTGACCAATCTTAGAAATATTTTAACACTGAGATAATTTTCTGGGGCTGTGTAATAAAGGAATCTAGATATACTGTTCCTTGCATTTAAACACTTACTTTGTGCATGCTTAAAATACTGCTCTCTCTAAATCTCAGAATTCTTATGCAAGGTTTAAGAACTATGTAGTTGAAGCTAGTCAAAAAGTAGTCAAAAGTTTGAGTTATAAGGAATGTTTGTACTTGGACTGAACTGGACCATGGAAGACAGCAGCTTCCAGCAGTCTGTCTGGAGATGACAACATTCAGGCATCTAACTTTCAAGACAGGTTAGGAGAAAAACTTACATGAAAGGTGTATGAGGTGGAGGCTTAAAAAGTTATTTCCCTTAAAACATTATCATCAGAAACTATGTTCCTTCTGCAAACTCATTTAGTATTTCCATTAGGTCTCTGGGCAGAAATCGTGCCATTTCATACCATTAAACTGTGTATATGTAACCATGTAAGAAAAGCCAGTTTCAGCCCTATCAACACAGAAAGGGCGTTTTCCTCAATGCTCTTTAATGCACAGAACAATGTTCAAATCACAATTATAAACCAGAAACTTTCAAAAAGCACAATTTAAAAATTAACCTCCCTTAACCTTTAAATTCCAAATGCATGAATTATAAGAAAAAAACCAAAACGTTTTTAACTTACAAGCAATAGGATAGCCATTCCTTCCTGCACATGCTGCTGCCAGTGTTCTCCCATCATGAGAGAAGCGGATACAGAAGCAGCCCATATCCCCACCTCGCAGGGAAAACAGGTGCTTGTTGGGTATGCGGCAAGCCTGGCTTTTCAGGGAACAAGCAGTAGGAATATTAATTATGCAATGCATAAAATACACTCTAACCCCTGACATGCAGAAGTTCTAAAAGGCTAGTAACTTCTTAATGGCATTCCAAAGTAAAATTCAAAGACATTATTACAAACAGAGACAGTTTTGCAACATAACCTAGGCCACATGAATGTATAATCTCTTTCTGCTCCATTATTACAAACAACTAGCAAGTTTAAAAAGACCTAAAAAAAAATTAAAATTGAAATAATTTCCTTAATCTTAAGAAGAGCTTAATAATGCCTACCATCAATGATGTAAGCTGTGGAGTTAAGACTGTAAGTCAAGCTTGTTTAAGGAGTCTAAGCACAACTTTTCATAACCTAATGACTGCAGTGTGAACTCAGAAACCCAACAACAGGCACTCAAACCTTTGGTCTTCCACCAAATCACTTTTAGCATCCTCATCTGTATTTAAATCTCTGACTTTTAAAGACAGAACCAGAGATGAAACATCCCAAAAAATGGAATGAGTAATATAGCTCCCTTTCCCTTCTCCCAACATACTACCTCTTTTTGACCCAATGGCTTTTTCTCCTAAACTAAATTCAAAGTTTAAGGTGAAGGACGATATCCACAGTAGCTACGTGGTTCTTCAGTGTAAGCTCTTTGTGTTATCGTATAAAAGTATCTTCAGCAAACAAACAAACAAACAGAAAAAGTCAAGAAAATATATTTCTAATCAAGCTGAAATCTGAGAACTGGTTTCCTGTCTTACTTCCATTACCTTAATAACCCTACTCTTTCAAATTCTTAGAGAATTATGCAGATAAAAATACCTGTCTGTTCTGGTGAAAAAATGGTTAAATCAAGCATATTTGCTCAGGTTAAGCCTCATCTACTATCTATGACAGTTTTTTATGTTTTGTTTAATATTTTTATTAATTAATTAATTACCTGCTTCATAATACTTACAAAAATATAGTAAATATATAAATTATTTTCATTTAAAATTCAAAGAAAAACACTTCACCTGTCCAGGCAATCTTGACCATTTAAATGGCTCCTTCTCCTCTGAAGAAGGTTCATATCCTTCTCTCTGGAGTTCTGACAGCGCTGTATTAGCTTGTTCCTGTTGAACAGCTGCCATGGAGTGAAAAGAAGGACCAACCTTAAGGCAAACAAAACTAAGTATCAGGGAAAAAATATTTTTAAAGCGAACAATATAATTTCTGAAAAGATTAAAAGGTACTTTTAATTTAAATGTTTTGCTACATCTGAAACACAGAGAATGGAAAAAGCTTAATACATGAAAACTGCATTGCAAAATTTCACAGGAAGTCGGAAAGTAATCCAAGCTTCCAAAGTTGTGTCAATCAAATGGTATCACAATTTTTTCAAATAATTGTTACTTTCCTACTTTTAATAACTATTAAGGTCAGTGAAAATTAGAATTACTCTACTATTGTACCATATTGTACTACTGAGAAGGTGCATATCTCACCAGGCTTCCACAGATCACCTCTTCATAGTACAAAAGTGAGCAGAAGAAAGTATTATTAGAGCTCTAAATACAAAAGGGAAATTATATAATAGAACAATATTGTACTTGCATTGTAGAAAATGAAATGCCATATTTATCTTGAATGCTCATCTCAGCACATACCAGTGTAAGCCTATCTTTAAAGAAGCTTTCATTTGTGAAAAAAAATACAGCTCAATACAGCTAGAGGGTGCTGGGAATCAGAGTTAAGTAACTTGCATATTTTCTCCAAGAATTCATACACCTGCATGAGTCCAGTGACTTAAAATGTCAATTCTGCTAATAAGAAGGAACATTAATCAAGAAAGTACTCTGAAATTCTTCTGTCAGTAGCAAAATATTCGAAGCTTTAGGTGGGAAAGTATGCCTATTTTTCAAAGATACCTATGAAGGGCTAAGTTTGAAACACCTACCTTGAGATGCAACATTCTTATTATATATTTTATATACTGCATGTAAGCCCAGCTTTTATATACACGCATAGGAACATAGACTCACATCCTCTATCTAGGTACTAGTTCCTACAGAAAAGTCTGCATATTTGCAAATATGCTTACGTATTATATATTTAACTTACATGATCTGGCGGTTTTAGGCCTTTTACAGTTATGTATAATGTTGATGGGTAACGATTTCTAGGACATTTTGCCCACCAGTCATAAACCTCAACAGCATTTGAATATGACTTGGTCCTTGAAGGTGGGTAATATAATTGTAGACGAAGTTTTCCACCAACATTTAGAACTCCATTTGCACCTACAAGCTGGAAGGGTGATTAAAAAGAAGAAAGAAGAAGATAAATGAACATAAAAGATAATTTCTAGTATCTTAAGTAACATTATAAGCTCTTGAAATCCACTTCCCATTGCAGAAATATACTAACTCTAAAAGTTATTATGAACTAAGCATGTATTTAATCCCCCCAGTATCAAATCACTAAGATTAAAGACTAGCTGGCAGCCTAGTTTTGAAAGATGCTTCACAGCAGCAATATCTTGTAAGTGGGAACACCTTTGCAGTACCACTTTTCTACTTTTTTTTAAATTGCTAGTTGCTAAAATCAACCAGATCTCAAAGGACTGCCAATCCACAAACAGCTTCTTCCAAATCTGTCCTCTTTGAATGCTGCAACAAAGGGCATTGGTAAGGCTTTGGTTCAGAGCAGAAGATACAGCAATGTAGTAACCTCTCCAACTTCAGAGGAGACAGTCCTCTCTACGGAACCGAAGAATAAATGCACCTGCTGCCATTAACACAGATCAATGTTGAACTGGGACATTTCTACTTAGACTGATACATATGAAAGGATAATGCAGGCAGATGCAGTAAGAATGATGAACAGGCAATAATTTTATTCATATTTATGAGCTGAAAATTCGTTTTTCCCTCTGTTCAGCAGTAGGCTGTACTGAATGCCTGGATGCACAGTTCCTACAAGCTCTGCTAACAGACACAGGATACCAGACCCCTGATTCCAGTAGCTTTATCTTGGGCAGAGCTCAGAAGAATCTCTGTATTCAACTGCTACGGAGGTGCCTATCCCTTCACCTAATTTGCAGTCCATTATCTTCTCCTGTATTTCTCACATTTCCTCTATGCTGTGGACTGTCAATGACTATCACGCACAGGGGTAGATGTAAACAAACAATCCTCAGGGAAATTGTAGTTTGTCAGCTCTCAAAGAACAAACTGACACATTCAAGTATCTCTTAAAAGGGTAGAAAGGTACACATGTGCTGGCTAAATTACCCATATCTCACATTTGGCACATTTGTATCTCAATTGCCACAGCATTTCAAACTCTGCAACTGAAAATGAGAAGCATTTTAGTAATTAAGTTAGGGAGTCTTTTCAAAGACTGGACAACTGAAAATGCCACTAGAATACAGAATAGCTGAGGTACAGAAATTAGTGGATTTGTCCTATTGTTCACAATCACACGAACACAAAGAAAACCCTAAAAGAACACAACCTTCTGTACTTTATGAACAAACAAACAAAAAAAATCTTACACATTCTATATTTTCTTGAAAAACACATTCTTTAACGTCAAGCTTGTCACTGTGTTGATTTCAGGGAGTGAAAGAAGAGGAAAAGGAGAGAACAGCCAAGCAAACAAGGATTTTTTTTTCCATCTCTGCTGCTGAAAATATTAAAAAATGCTTTCCTACTTAGTACAGCAAGAGATTTTCAGATAAAAGGACTTACAAATTTTGTTTCTTCATTTAAATATTTACAATACCTTTAGAAATGCCCAACAAATTTTTCGGTAACGACCTTCCTGAACTTGTATATCAGAGTTGGCTCTCATTTCATTCATACGTAGAGAATCAAGGACCTAGAAGTATCAGCATGAATATAAATGTATTTCTAATGAATATATACTTCATGGTAATTAAAAAAAAACTGCTGAAGATATGCTTGGTCAATTCACTAAATTAAACAGATTTAAATTTTGAGAAATTACAAAACCAGTGCTTCTTCCTCACAAGTATGAAATTAGAAATAACAGGTCCTTATGTATTTACCTGATGACTATTTATGACCTCCATTAAAAAAGAGCCTAGTCTTAAAAAAACCTGTTCTTGCTCCCCTTACATCTCAATAAAAGAGAAGAAACAATAATGTGTAGCTTTCCTAGTAATTCAGAAATCCCTTAGATCACAAATCTGACAGCTAAAACCAGCTGCATAATAATCTAGATGGAAAATGGCAGTCTAAAAGTTAGGTTTTCTTCCCTAGCTTTATCAGTTTTGTCATCAAATCAGTCACAGAACAGTTTGGGTTGGAAGGAACCTTCAAAGATCACAGAGTTCTGAGCCACGGGCTTGGACATCTTTCACTAACTCTGGCTGCTCAAAGCCCCATCCAACCTGGCCTTGAACACTTCCAGGGATGCCTACGAGAGCCTTCATTTTTCTGTCAGGGACCAGAATTTTCTCATATTTAGCTACTCCTGGAAGTTTACCCAGTATACAAAAAATCCTTAGCATAGTACTTTTTTTAAATTGGTATTTCATAAACCTGAAGTCAAACAGCTTTTTTTCAGTGTAATCATATTTTTGGTCCCAACATTAGCACAACTTGCATGAAGAATCTTTACATACAAATGTAACTAGTTTTGTATTAAGCAACTAAGGACTCTTAATTTTACGAATATGTTCACTTACAAGCACCACAAAACATTAAAAAATATGGTAATAAGTTATATTCAGTCTATTTGAAATAGGAAAAAAACCCAAGGAATAAAAAATATTTATTCTATTAGGCTTCCATTTTGATGTTTATACTACAGAATCTCCCTGTACAAATATTGAAATACTTAAGCTCAAAATAACATGGAATATATAACTTAAAATTTTTCCTTTCTGCTGAAGATATGCTTGGTCAATTCACTAAATTAAACAGATTTAAATTTTGAGAAATTACAAAACCAGTGCTTCTTCCTCACAAGTATGAAATTAGAAATAACAGGTCCTTATGTATTTACCTGATGACTATTTATGACCTCCATTAAAAAAGAGCCTAGTCTTAAAAAAACCTGTTCTTGCTCCCCTTACATCTCAATAAAAGAGAAGAAACAATAATGTGTAGCTTTCCTAGTAATTCAGAAATCCCTTAGATCACAAATCTGACAGCTAAAACCAGCTGCATAATAATCTAGATGGAAAATGGCAGTCTAAAAGTTAGGTTTTCTTCCCTAGCTTTATCAGTTTTGTCATCAAATCAGTCACAGAACAGTTTGGGTTGGAAGGAACCTTCAAAGATCACAGAGTTCTGAGCCACGGGCTTGGACATCTTTCACTAACTCTGGCTGCTCAAAGCCCCATCCAACCTGGCCTTGAACACTTCCAGGGATGCCTACGAGAGCCTTCATTTTTCTGTCAGGGACCAGAATTTTCTCATATTTAGCTACTCCTGGAAGTTTACCCAGTATACAAAAAATCCTTAGCATAGTACTTTTTTTAAATTGGTATTTCATAAACCTGAAGTCAAACAGCTTTTTTTCAGTGTAATCATATTTTTGGTCCCAACATTAGCACAACTTGCATGAAGAATCTTTACATACAAATGTAACTAGTTTTGTATTAAGCAACTAAGGACTCTTAATTTTACGAATATGTTCACTTACAAGCACCACAAAACATTAAAAAATATGGTAATAAGTTATATTCAGTCTATTTGAAATAGGAAAAAAACCCAAGGAATAAAAAATATTTATTCTATTAGGCTTCCATTTTGATGTTTATACTACAGAATCTCCCTGTACAAATATTGAAATACTTAAGCTCAAAATAACATGGAATATATAACTTAAAATTTTTCCTTTAATCATAATGGTATTGGAGGACAAATTAATAATTACGAAGACTGGGACAGGAGAGGCAGATGTGTAAAATGTTAAAGGAAACAATGTAATAGTTTGCTCACTGGTACAATGAGGTGTTGCTACAACCAGAAAAATTCTAACTTTGAGCTTCTTGTACTTAAACCTCTTTTCAAATTTCAAGAATGTGAAACCAGTGATATCCACCATATCTTACCAGCCTTTCCCAGAAGTTTCAGAGCTGATTTTATAAGAAAGTTTCATCTTCCTTATTATTATCAAAACAGGATCCTTTTCTACAAAAAACCCCACTTTTTGGTACCTCTACTTGATTTTGTACCTTAAAGTCATGCTATTAACCCAATTGAACTGCAATAAAACACCTGAATCAGTCAAATATATGTTGTTGAAGAAACAGCCCAAAAACCAGAATGTGCATAAATCGGATGAAAAATATTTCATCTTACCTCAAAAAACAGGATAACCTGAGGGTTTTCCTCAGTGTTTTGAATAAAGTAAGTAAAACGCTCATTAAATATTACTTGCTCTTCCCACTCTGGAATTGCTGATTTAGACTTTCTAAAGTCACATGGTTGTGTCATTATAGGAAGAATGTGCTGTATTTCTTCTTGTTCATAAGATGAATCTTCCTTCTTGCTGTTTGAAAATTTCCAAAGAATTACAATTGTTAGAGCATTTAAAAAGCAACCTCAAACAAAACAATATTTTCAATTACTGAAAGCTAGGAAACATATAAGATACTATATGTATGATTCTAGAAAAAATTTTCTAAACCCACCCAAAATTTAAGACAATTTGCAATGTATATAGAAAAACTACAGGCTGAAATTGAAAATCCTAACAATTAAGTTACTGTTAGCAAATTTCTGCATAATGATCATGGTGGAGTCTACTGCTCAAGCCCCATTAATATCTGGTTTCAGGAAATTATGCATAATGACAGTGGAAACAAACAACTGAAGTAATTAGAAATATAAAGAACTAAATTTAAGGTTTCAAAAGTTCTTAACAAAAAAGAAAAGGCAGATGCTATTTATACTACAAGAATTTTGCTTACATATTCTAATCTTTGCTTTTACATATTTTTGAGACTTAAGAAATTTTGTCTCTGGGAAGAAATGTGTTGAAAAGATCATAGATGTGTTGGAAATATCACAGATTCACAGAATATGCTGAGTTGGAAGGAACCCACAAGGATAATTAAGTCCAGCTCCCAGCCCTGCACAGCACCATCCTCAAGAGTGATACCATGTGCCCAAGAGCATTGTCCAAATGCTTCTTGAACTCTGTCAGGCTGCTGCTGTGACCACTGCCCTGGGGAGCCTCGAGAGCAATACAGCGGTGCAGAGCATTTAAAAGTGTCAAAAAGAAAAGAAAATATCACCCTTATTTATTGTATGTATATATATACACATTATCATAGATGTAGAAACTAACGAACAACTTCACAAGCTTAAAATACCCCATTTTCATTTTCATATTTAATTTTGTAGGGAAGAGTATACCTATTTATTGTAATCACTGATAACAGAAACAGTTTATTAAAAGTCACCTATAATCCTTCTTGACATATAAGCCACTCCTCTGATCAACAATATGGATTTTAACCACAGGATGAGATATCAAGTGATCAATTTTAAGTCGATCTGATCGATGGATATAAACTCCCAAAACAAGATCATCACCAAAACCAAATTTAGACTGAGTTGAAATTTCTGAATTCTTCATTTCCTCATCATTTTCTGCAGCAATTTCCATGGTTTCTTCTAGAAGTGGGAACAAAGTAAATAAACTGTCATTAGCGGAACAAAGTAACTTCTGTCTCAACTCAAAGCTGCTTGTAGTAAATGAATTTTCAAAATTTTCGATTGATTTATCAAATAAAATCCTCAAAAATAAGCCTCAGAATTGGAAGAACAGAGATACAATTAAGTAACTTAAGAAATATAAGTAACTCAAACAGCTTAATCACTTCTGTATTATTACTAAGGACAAATATTTCTATAGCAGCACCAAAAAAAGTGCAGCAAAGTAGTACAGTATTATTTTGTTGGCAGACCTTTTCTGGTTTTCTTCTTAACCTTCTTGGCTTTAGGTTTCTGTTTATCCATGCTCTCCTCCAGTTTCTGGCCTTCTGATGTAAACAGTGTTTCAAGTGACTGACCTTCATTGCCACCTTCTGGATGATGCTGCAGCTCAGAAAGGGACATTGCACTGCAAGGAAATGGATCACTGTCAGCAACTGCAGTCCACTGCATATATTGATACAATTACTCATTGCCATTATTAATCCGCTTGAAATTCTGCAACTCATCATCTGTGTATCTTGAAAACGTAACAGCCCCCAGCCCCATTAGTGTCTTGCCTTTTTCAGTGCTCTCCCCACTTCCTTTCCCTCTAATTTCCAGACAATTGCAGTACCATTTATATGAATAGAGTTAAGCTAACACTCTTTTGCTGGATGAAGGCCATCACTTATCACTAAAAAAAAAAATCAGGCACAAAACTATCTTAAGTTAGTTAAGAGGTTAAGAGTGAGTTCCAAACAAACATCAAATAGCAATGGAGGATATTTTTAAAAAGAGTTAAAAAGAATCCGTGAGCTAAGTATTAATCATGACAGCCTTTTGAGAAAGGATTTGGTACTATTTTTTTCATATCATCCAGTTAATCACTTACAAAATATGAACAATTTATCAGAAAGCTTCTGCCTATCTTAAAATGAAACATTTTGCTTAAGATTCACAGACACACCGTGTACAGTTTGTCATGTTACCTTGTTTCAGCTTCACTTAAAATTGCTCGTTCTTTCTTCTTTTTCTTCTTTTTGCCCACTTCATTATTCGATGCAACTTCATGCCTTTGAACAGTGGAGGTAGATTCAGACATCTGTTCTTTAAGTTTCTTTCTCATTTTCTTTTTAATTGCATTTGCCTCTTCCTCAGCCACATGCAGCTGATAGGCTTGAATTAGCTGCTCTTCTTCTTCTAATTCAGTTACATTTCTCACTTCAGTCAAGGAATTTTTGATCTTTCTATCACCTTCTTGATGAGGTACATCTGTTTGTGATTTACTTTTTGTTTTCTTCTTTGGAAAATCATTAGTCTTTTCTTCAAAACTCCCCAATTTAGCTTCATATAAATCTTCCTCCTCATTAAATTGTTCTTGTAACAGTGATTTCTTTTTCTTCCTGTTCGACTTTGGCTGCTTCTTCTCCTCTCCACTAACAACATCATTGTTTATTTTCTCTGCAATTGACGCTTTCTCTCTCAATTTATTTTTTGTAAATCTGGGGCTCTCTTCTTCAGGATTATATGTGTTGTTTATAATTGCTTCATCATTCACACTTTCCTTAGATAGATCAATATTATTTCTAAAGGTATCAAGCTATAAATGAAAAGAACATAAAACATACTTGTACTAAAAATCATGTTCTAAGGATAAACATTGCACTTCATGTTATTCCTTCAGCAACATTACACAAAGTAAAATTAAAGATCTAGTTATTTTGTTGTTTCTATTTGACAAGTGACAGATTAAAAGTCAACAGAAAATTCACACTGAAAAAAAAACATTTGGTGTTTGGGCACCTCATCCTCAGTGTTACATTATGTTTTCATACGACTTTTATGTATATGCAGTGAAAAAAGGAAATCAACAAGTCCACTCCATAAACAGATGCCAATATTTTACACTACAGAGGACTTGAAGACTATGTGCAGTAGAATAACAAAAACTTTCATCCACTGAAAATGCAAGTGAGAGAGAGATTTCAGGCTCGGCTGTTTGTAGTCTCTTGTACTGAAAGCTGCTTGTCAGAATTAAATTTTAGCTAATGCATTTGTTCAAGCACTTCTGCTGCTAATTTTTGATGGTTTCATAAAAAACACATTGTAACCTTTCCTCTCTCCTTCAGGTTTCTATTTCTGGTTACTAAAGGTTATAATGCCAATTCCCTGCCTCCTTCGATATGTTCAAGGTCAGGCTGGAAGGGCTCTGAGCAACCTGATCGGGTGAAGGTGTTCCTGATCATGGCAGGGCACTTGGGTTAGATCACCTTTAAAGTCCCTTTCAATCCAAACCATTATTTTATGATAATGCCAAAAAACACAGCAAGTAACTGAGGTCTAATTCTGTAAGGAGGTGAAGACACAGATCTCTGTTCCTTGATGTAACTTCTATAAAGTCACTGAGGTTCATTTACTCTGTTGTCTTACAGAAAACTCTCTTCGAGTCTCAACATGGAACAATAGGAAGGGCTTTAAAACACAATGGAAAGAAATGAAAAAGTTTCGAGAAAATACAGGTATCTGCATACAAAGTTTTATTTGCCAAGACCTTCTTCTTCAATAAACACATTGTTCCCTTGTATTCAGGATACCAGTTACAGAACCATGTTTGCCTCAAAAATTTGTAGAAAAGGACAATATGTATAATAAGTATGAAAAAATTGTCCTTGTATCTTCATCTTATACTTGCTTAAACAAATCACTAACATCATATTTATTTCTAAGTCAATGATTCAAGAGGATGTGGAAAATTTCATACAAATAACTTGAAATACAGAACAGAGTACGGAAAATAAAAGAATTAAAGCATCAGGCTCTGTATAAACCAAAAAAAAAAAAAAACCTAACAGGATAATGCTTCCTAATAGATTGTTCACTTCCATATCTTTATTTCTATTAATAACTGCAACTGTAGAGTATGAGAAATAAAGATTAAAACACACTGACAATTAAGACCCAACAGTGGCCAATAACTAAGGTCATGCTGATTTTTGCCCTTGATAAAACATCAATCCACTAAGCACAAATAGTAGAATTATTTGAGAAATCCTAAACAAAAAGCCCTCACCTTTGACCTGGTCAAGAGTTTCTAAAATAACTCTGATATTCAAGAATAATCTCCTTAAAGAATCTACCTGATGCAAAAACTGGCTTGAAATACTTACTAGAACTCGTTATTTATTATTGCCTACAAACAAAAAATCATGGATTCATAGAATCACTCAGGTTGGAAAAGACTTCTAAAATCATCAAGTCCAACCATATTCCCAAGTGCCACATTCACAGGCCTTCTGAACAATTCTAGGGATGGTGACTCTTACCATTTCCTTAGGCAGCCAGTTCCAATGTCTGACTATCCTTTCAACAGAAAAGTTTTTCTTAATATCTAAACCTCCTCTGGCACAACTTGAGGTTACTTCCTTATAACACAAACAAACCACAATCTCAAACTACAGCAAATTTCAGGAACATTAATAGGTACTGCAGACAGCAAAAAGCTGCTTCAGCAGTTCAAACATAAACTCCTCAGATAAACAGCCTGTATGATCTCAATTCAGGCTACCTTTTCCACATGCTGTAATTGCATGATATAATTAGAGAGGAAAGATGTGAAGTTACAAAACAATAAAGTAAAAGTCAAGAGGTTCATAAAAACCTGAGGACTCAGGCAGAGGTGGGGATTACTGGTACAGATTCTCTGTCTGAAACAAAGAAGTGAGAGGTATCAACTCAGAGCTATCATCAACAGATAAACACAGAACTGAGTTAGAGAAAGGAGTTAGGCTGGAAAAGCAGCTGAGAAAGACAGGCCTGTTTCTGGAGTAACTCTAGAGGGTTGCTGACCCTGAACCTGACTTTCTCAGCCTAAAACATGGAACAAATAAGAAGGCTTTGTTTCAAAACAGCTCTGTAGCCACGTTACACCAGGGCAGAGGAAGCACTCTCCCCTGAAAACAGCCTTGCTGGCACTACTGGCTTGAGAAGAGCAGGAGATGGGTGCCAGCCAAGGCACACACAAGTGGGCTGACACTCCAGGTTCACACCACAGTTAGTCAACCCCAGGTCACATCACTGCCATTCATGTCCCAGAGCTGATAGCAGGGACAACACCTAAGAATCTTACACCTTTTCAAAAGGGCTTCTCAAATACGCATGAGTGGAAGCTGGCAACATATCAAGTGATTTTGTCACGGATATCTGGAAACTTGTGTAACCAGATTTACAGAGGTACCTGAATTTCTGCCCACAATAACACAGGCACACCTTGAAAAATTAGGGATGGACACTGCCAGCCCACTGAAGAGCTGACATGTAAAAGACCATTTACTTACAACTGAATTGTTAATGAACGTACTTGTGAAGAGGGCTTGTTGGGTGGGAGGTATAAGAAAACCTTAATGTACTAGGAAACCAATTTTACTGCCATTGCTTGTGTAAGACTATAAAATGTAGACACTCAAAGCTAGAAGAATTTTTATTTAGAGATAAGATGGGCTTGGAATTTTTTCACCAACTTCTAACAGAAAACATTGAGAAAATGTGTGGATCAATTATATAGTCAACTACTATCAATTCTCCTATTTTACACACAAAAACCAAAATGCTAAAATCCAGCGGAAATCTCCACAATTATTCACTGCTTTTCAGCCTATAAACCAGATAAATCAGTTGCACTCCTGCCTTGAATACAAAACCCAAGTTATCAATGCCTGTCCATCCCAATATTGTAATCTGATCAGATAACAGTCTAGGGAGGAAATTTTTCCCTTCATAAAGGGATCTCTAACCTTTTCATCTGGTAGAAAATTTTAAACATCCTCTTTTCAACCACAGAATTGACATTGAACCAAATAAATTCAATCATTTTCATGATGACTTTAGATAGATGAATGTACCTGGACATTACCTGATCTGAGGCTTGCCTCATTCTAACAATTTGTAATAGGAGGCATAACTGGTAAAAAATAAATATGGTGACTGCCCTAGAAAGGATGTTGGCAAATTCACTTTCTGACTGTGTCTCAAGCGCTTGTTTTTCCCACTATGCCTTTAAGCTTCACACCTACTTCCCCAGGGGCTCTTTACTGAACAGCAAACCAGAGCTTTCACTGGCCACAGTTGAGGTGTATTTCCATCTCCATTACAAGCTCTTCATTCCTATCAGTTGTGGCTTCAAGTTCATCCCGCCCTACAGACATCAACCTTTCCTCTTCCACGCAGACTGCTTCCTAGCTCTCCAGGCATGCTCTCCAGGCAATGGGCACACAGAGCAGAGCAGGCAAGCAGGCAGGCACTCTCCGTATCCTCACTTCTGTCATTTAAAACCACAGCAACCCCCTGCAGCTCCAGAACTCAGGTTTCAAAGAAACAGTGGACTATAAGGGAAAAAGTCTTATTAATCTTTAAGAAAGGCTAGAGCAAAGACAAAGGAAGGAAACAGACTGGAACATTTCAAGTGGAAATAGGCTCTGAACCGTGACCTGTTTTTGATCAAAGCTGGGAGACCATTTATGGCAAGTGCATGACACAAAGCCAACCATCACTGACAAATTTCACATTATTTCAAGATATCTGAAACTGTACAGTTAAATCATATGAACTGAAGAAAACGGGAACAAAACCAGCCAACCTCCTCCATCTACCTACTCTTCCACTCCCACACACTCTTATTTCTTGCAGACTGTTTATTTGCTGAAGCTTTTACAGAAATTTCTACTCGAATGCAACTGGCATGGAAAATACCAACCTGAGCTCCTGCAACTTTGTCACACTTAAAGGAAATACTCAAAATGGTCAGTAAGAGGTTTCAATACAAGCTCTCCTCAAGTTCTTAGTTTTTAAGTGGTTTGATTGGTAATATTTATAGCTTCAACAAAGCCAGAAATTTCAGCTTCCACACTGATCCTAAAAATGCTTCTTAATTTGCTTCATACCACTAAGTTTTGATTCAGATCACTGTGATTTTAAGTGCTTCTACATAACTCCAAAACACTAGTGTTTTACATCAGAGACTTCTGGAATGGAAACAAATTTCAAAACCAGAGCAAATTTAAAATATTTATGAGTAATATGTAGTTGCACATGAACATACAATTATGTGTTCAAAATACTTATAAATTACAGAATTAATAATTAACATTTCATTAAAAAGTAAACTTAACTGAGGAAGAATTTAGTCTTTTATTTACATATATGCCAGTAAAAAAGGAAAAAACCCACCCTCTAACTCTCTGTGCTATTTTTAGACATCGTTGATTCTTTGTATAGACAATTGACTAAATAGCATATACATCAAGGAATATAAATTTTTAAAAATACACACAAAATCCAATTTCAAATTGTCAATCTAAGACCAAATAGCAATACTAAGTTTAATATATCTATTCTGAATATACTTAATATATATAACTACACGTAAAATTTATGACATTACATAAAATACAACTCATTTGTCTTAAATGAGTATTAAAGAAGGAATTTTCAGAATCTGATATGGATACAATTGTAAGAAAAAAGGCTGAAAATATAAAACCTAACAGGAATAAAATAAAAAATCAGAATATCTGTCTGCAAAGCAAATTGCTTTCTTTCTAAATTCTGATTCTTCCAAGTCAATAATCAGGTATGCATAAACTCGTATTGAACTTTTATTCTCCTCTTCAGGAAAAAGGCTACAATGTGAACCGTAACTCAGAGGAATTTCTGAGGCTTTTTTAACGACAGATATACCACAAACAAAAATGTCATCTAACTATAAATTCAGGGTGATAGAATCCTTCCTAATCTGCAAGTCACAAGCTAAAGCCAAAATCTTTAAAAAAAGTCGACAAGTGAACACGGAACCACTAAAAACACAAAGCTGAATGGAGAAAGTCACTAATTACTGACATTAAAAAAAAGGACAGAATGGAATAGTTAATTATTATCTCTAATATTATTACACTTTCTCATCAGTTCTCAATTGACAGCTGTATTAGACAGACATACCTGTATTACACAGATGTAGTACTCTCAAAATTAAATACATTTACAGACTTAATTCTACTAGCTCTCAAACATCTAATTTACTCCTGGTAAAGTCAACTGTGATTTTGAAAAATTTTATGAAAAAAGGGAATGGACAAAGAAGTACTGGTAGACATTAAATGAGGGCATGCCTGTATGCGCCACTTTCTTTTTACCAGTATTATAGTCTATATAATTTTGGCATACCTCCAAGGACACTTTGCTGGTGCACAAACAAAAAAGCCACACCAAAAACAAGGGATACATGCAGAAACGTATTTTACACTTTATTTTATTTAAATGCTTACATCTTTTTTCAACAATATGTTTTCCTGATCTTTTTTCTGTTAAGGAAGGCAACCAAACAAAGCCTGCATGTGTTCCAACTCACCACAATACTCTCCTGAGAGTCAAACTTCTTTTTCTTTGATTTCTTTGTGTCTGCTAGGCCAGCATGGCGCCTGAAGATTTCCTCAAAGCGGACTTTGGTTTTTGCCTTTGCCTCACTTTCAACTGCAAAAAGAAATCTAGAGTATGATTTGCTATCTCAGTAATCACTGTTGCTAAAAAAAAGGGCACAATCATGCTTTAAAATTGCAAAGCATGAGAATTATTTATCAGGGAAAGTTTACCAACAAATTCACTTTGTATTCAGTTAAGAATTTCCACTGGCAACTTAAGCCATACAAGGATAACGCAGCGGATTTCCACAGACACACACACACACCAGTCTTGTCACTAAAGACAGCACCATCTACTCTGTCTCCTGAAGAAAACACACTTTGAAGAGTATGCACACCAGGATTAGCACAAAACTTGGGCTAGCCAAAGCAGAGGACAGATTATTGCCCTCCCTGTTTATGAGCAGAAGTGACACACTGTCTTTGAGGAGAAGCAGCAGCTCCCAGTTCTTACTGTGCCTGGAACCCAGAAGAGCACCATACTGAGACAGACCTGTAAGAGCCAGGAGCCAGCACTCTGCTTTTCTATGAATCATGATACTGCCATCAGCAGCATTTCAACCTTGAAGCAATAGGTGTTCTAGTTCCCCTCAGGTAATGCTTAATTTGCAACTAAGAATTCAAAACGCAACCTGGCACACCACTGAGAAAGGCTGTTGAATCCTCAGCAAAAGGTATTTACCACTGTCATTACAACTTTTTAAAAAGCCCCTGAATTTAAAACAAAAAAATAACACCACTTTGAAAATCAGCTATAATAATGAACTTTAAAAGGAGCCAATGCAGCATTAAAGATTTATATAGGACAGAAATAACTTCTATCATTAGCATCTAGTTATAACCATAAAATATGTAGTGGAAATCAAACACAAAGTATCCTTACCTGCTCGCATTTTCAGTCCTCAGTTAGAAGTGGCTCAACACAACAGCTGCTTCTCCCTCGGAATTCACCATTCTATTTAAAGTATTTAACAACCATCATTAACATAAATGGTCCATAGACTTGAAGTTAATAATTCAATCTGTGCTAATTAGTATTAGGCATGAGTACATTTTATTTAGAAGTAAGTATTTCCCTATTTGTCTAAATTATTAGAAGTTTTCACTATCAAGTCCCAGCTCTGATACTTATTATTTGAGGGTAAATAAAAAACAACACTACAGCAGTTTAATTAGCTGTATTTCTGGACAGTAGCCAAATAATTCAGCACTGCAGTCCTCCAAACTTCTAAAAACCCCAACAGTTTATTGAAATAATAATGACCCATGAAACCATTTATGTTGAAGCCTTTCTAATCAGGTTTGTCTCCTGACAGCATCATTGAAGAAGCCAGCTGATAGTTTCCAATGCAAAGGTTAGTATCTGACAGCAAATCTAATTTTATTACAAATCTCTACATATTTATGTTTATATAAAGCATTTGTATTTTTCATAAAGCAGACAAGCAACTACATGAAATTCATTTTGCTAAAGAAAACAAATGTTAGGCCCTCCTGGTTGTGGAAAAAGCCTGTAAATGCAATCCAAACAAAGCTTGAAGGCAAATAAAAATATTACACAGGTTTATCTTTTCATCAAGAAAATTCAGACTGTTCTACAAAAAACTTCAATACAAAAAGCTGTTGTGTAAACAGTGGAACTAATGAAGCGTAGGTTCCTATGCAGGTGTGATATTCCCCTTAGCCTTCCATGCAATGAACTCTGGTACCTATGTCCCCCACAGCCCATCAGGTGACAGCTCCGAGTTCTCCCTAGGTAACACATCCTGTGAGACAGCAGCAATTCACATTCACTGCAGACTACACTGACCCGAACAAATTAAGACATGGCGTTAAATACTGCCAGGCTGTGTAGTTGCACTATTCTCGCACCATTTTGGTCCGAGCCACCTGACACTCACCCAAACTACACCTGGATACAGAGCAGGAGTTACTATGGATTACTATTAACATGCAGTTTGCATGCAGCTGCTCTGATTTGAGGCTGCAGGAGTTGATTAGCAGTGAAGAGAGCCAAATACAGCACTTGGCCCTCAGCACTAAAAATCCCTCCTGGACACATACATTTCACCAGCACAGGAAAGAGCTGAGGCTATACTTGGGTCCCCAAGCATCCGCACCACCCTACCCTCACATCCCTCTCATCTCTTTCACAGCCTTACTTGCACAGGCCTGTTACTTTCAGGTCATTTCACACCCATTACTTACAGTGCTTTGGTTTGCTGGATATCCAAACTAAACCAAATTAAGGAAAAAAAGGCAAAGTGTTCAGGTTGGTTTAGGATTATAGAAGAGCTGATTAGCCAGATGCCAAGAGTAATTAGTTAACTTCACGTCTTTAGCATTTATACTAAGTATCCAACAATTTAACGTTTCAAAAGAGTAAGGACAGCCGAACAAACTCCATTGGAAGAAAAAAAAAAGTTTAGTTTTGCAATATGCTTCCAAATGACACTGATGAAGTTGCAGTATTTTCTCTATCTACAACATGTTCTGACTCCCAAAGCTAAGCTTTACTGTCACAACTAAACCAGTAACTGCTAAAAATAACACTTCTTACCATTCATGGAAAGAGAAAACACCTTTGAAAAATAAAACTGCTTTTCCAAGTTATACTTGGTTAAACCAAATGGGCATTTTACAAGTTACTAAGTGCTGCTTTTGAAGTAGTCAATTCACAATTGGCTAGAAACCACATAATTCAGAAGAGTAGAAAACTAAGTAAGTTTATAAAATACACCAGATTATATCGCTTTAATCATTGACTGAGGACCACAGGAACACGGAAAAGTATCTTATAATTAGCTGAATGATTTCAACAAGCCCTCAAAAACTAGTTAGAAACAAGAAATTAAATACTGAAGGGCTCTTAAATTTAAAGCAAAAAATATGAGAGACAATACAGAACACAAAAGCAAAATGAGAAAAGTGCATACCTATTCCAAGTATGGAAATGAGTTTCTGGTCAAAGGTTAAATAAATTAATCCACAAAAAACCCAACCATCCCATAGGTTGGTTAAAATATTAATTTTGCAGATACTTTTTGACTATAATGGAACAAAGGCTAGGCTCACCTCACGTCCGCAAGCACTCTCTGTAAAATGCATAATTTGCAAAATTCACCAATGAGTGCTGTTTGTTTATTCATTAAGTGTCTACCCTGTTGTGGCAATAAAATTAAGAGATAAAGTCCTCTAATGACAGTGCCATTGTTTAAAGGCATTTCCAATTTAGAACTTCATGGTCTTTGACATGGTGCATTAAAGCAACTATCAGGCTTGTGTAAATATAGATCATTAATCAACAAGGATAAGAACAAGGCTGTTTACTCAGTGTAATCTCACCTTAGAATAGGAGAGATTTAATCGTATATCAAAGTTCAGCAACCACCATGCCCCAATGCAAATAAGCTCAGGTATCATTAATTTTGTAAAACACATTTTTGCCTCATCAGATTGGATGTCTTCCATGTTAGTAAATATAATACAATCCAAGACCAACAAAAACACATACCTGGAACAGTGGCATATTTCAGCCACCAGAAATAAACAGGAAAACAAATTAATAAAGCCCAAACTTCCAAGAATTAATATACTTTCCTGAAAATAACCTAGTTTGCTCTTCTCCAGTATTCTATCTGTATTTATAAAAGTGATTCTACATTAAACGCTTGCTCTTTTCACCATATTTTACAATACTCACTGAGTTGCTATATTCTACACCTGTAATACAGGGAACTCTATGCTAAACGTGCCATAAAGGTCACCATACACAAACCCCACTTTTACTGGCCACTAAAAGATACAAATTAAACCTATGCTATAATGAGCAGAACATACAGAATTTGCACTACATAATGGGAAGTGAAAAATTTCTTACCTAATTATAACCATTTAGGAAACTGAGCTGACAAAAATTGCACACTTAGAATTTTCCCGAACTAAATTCTTCATTTTTCTTTTGTCGCACTGAGTGAGCATAAACTTCAGTGGCTGAAAACAAGTAGAGCATCAGGCCTTGTTTGCTTCTCATCTTTTAGACCACAGAGGGAAATCTTGGGTTTTACTAGTAGCTTTCTAATTAAGCTACATGTAGGGATTGCTACTTTGAGATGTGAAAGAGCTTCAACTCAGAATTATACAGCAAAATTACACAGAGATGAATCTGTTCTTCTTCACTATTGACAAATCTGACAACAAAAACCAATCCAATTTTATCAGCGAAAATTCAGTCTTTTAGTCCAGAAAACTGACAGACAGCTTTAAGTGACATACCAGGTAAACTCCCTATGTACTTGCATGTCAAATAAATACTAATAAAAGTGCAGTAGTTTTCTACCAGTTTAGATGTGCCTGTAAAAATCTTGTGCTCATACTAATTAAAAAACACGTTTTAAAAAGCTGGAGCTTTAAAAAGCTCCGTTTTCTAGTAGTAACATATCAGAAAGTTTTTGCTTCAGAGGTTGTGGTTTTTCCCCCAGAAATCTGGCACCTTTAGTCAAGAGAAAGTTGCAAACAGACTGATGGCAAAATTACGGACTTCAGTTCTATGTAAGGAAATACAGCCGACTTTTATTGTTTATTAAGTTTCTGCTTTATTTTAGATTATAATTACGAAAATGTGTTCTCAGCAAGTGACCACCCTAAGTATTTTTATTTCCAATGTGACATTCTGCTTTGCCTGGAAGAACAGTGGTAGATTTAAAAGGCATAAAAGGACGTTCCAACCACACACCACAACTGGACTAACCGATGAAATTATTCAACAAGGATGTGATGTGCATGCAGATGCGCACTCCTCAAGCGAGGGAGGCATCCCCACGTTGGAGCCCAAGGTGCCAGGCACGGAGCAGCACTGGGTATTCACTAGTAAACTGCCCACGCAATGTCACCCCAGCGAACTATAAAGCTCGTGAAGAGCGGAGGGCGAAACACCGACCTGGGGATTACGGCTTCCCGCGGCACTGCCCCGGCCACCGCGCCGCGACCGGACAGCGACAGCGCGCGGCTCGCCCTAGGCCGCCTGTTCCGAGAGTCACCGCGGGGTCCCTCTGGGGCTACTCCGGGCACCCT
>NW_008239110.1:19127535-19152433 GCF_000691975.1 Corvus brachyrhynchos
GAAAGACGGTGAAAAGCATTAGAAACGGAAGCCGTCCCGCGGATACTTTATGGTCCATTAAAAAAAAAGTGTCAGAAGTACATATGAGCTCTCAGAGTTCAGACTGACAGAAGTTGCTGCCGGAAGAATAAAGTCTCTGTGTAGTGGGCTCTGTAGAGCTCAGGAGGGCAAGTGACAAGTGCTTGGAGTGCTCACAAGCTTTCTGCAAATAGCGGCACAAATGGATGTCCTCGAGCTATGCAGATACTGGAGAAACTTGTATTTGTTGCCTGATTTAGTAGTTGATTAAAGCGGTGTTGTGGGGGACTTTTTCCCCGTTAGGGATAATTACCTAATAAAGTTACCATTGTTGTAACGGAAAAACTGTATGTTCATTTCTTCTGTATAAAAACCGATTAAAACTGTAGATGCCAAGGGTACCTCATGCACTAGAAGGTTTGAGAAATTAATGCAAAGTTTTCGATGAACATGGTTAGTTTTTTTCAGAAGTAAAGTTGGGTAAAATTAGTCTTCCGTTGACAGCAATTTGCACAAACTAGAGGTGAGCAAATGCTTGTGATCCTGAGTTTGTGATGTAGTTCCCAAGCAGTGCATCCCTCAAATTCTGTCAATGAATTACACTGGCTTCTGAAAGAATGCACTTTCTGAAACCTGGCTTCCCTGTTCCTCAAGTGTTGTTAGTGCTAGATGGTACTGTCTGTTTTTGTACTTACCTGTCCTCTGCTTTCTCAAATGCTTACATGCACTCAAGTGATAGCTAGGGATATTTCTTTTTTCATAAGGTAGCTGTCCTGGATTGCCTTGGCATAACACAAACAAAAACCAACACCTCAGCATTCTTGTGCTTCTTTTTTATCTTTAGTGTGTCTCCATTTTTTTATCTCTCTGTTCTTCGTAGTACCCCAAACTCCATTAAATAATGGCCTTGAACAACCTGATCTCACCTGCAAGTTGGCCTTGCATTGAACAGGAGATTGGACCAGAAATCCAGATGTTCCTTCCTAACTAACTTCCTGGCAGCTGAGAGGCTCACTTATGGTAAACTGAAACCCAGTCATTTTTAATTATTGACGTAGAAAACAAATTTGATGTTGTCTGATTTGACCTGTCAGCAGCAGTAATGGGCTACAAAGCCACCTAAATAAGCCTGGCACGAGGCATCAAGGGGTTTTCTATTACTAGCACAAGCTTGTGTCAAGTTTCCAGGAACACCTGTTTCAAAAGAATGTCTTAAAGATTTCTGTGACCATTAGACCTTTGACAAGCACAAGGTATTTGTACAGTTTGAGATCTATCAGCAAGTAGTGCTCAGGCCCATTTTCCATGTCAGCAGAGAATACATCTGACCTCTTTAGCTGACTTGCTTAGTTGTGTTTTTGGGGGGTATAGACAGATGACACCCCTGCAGTTCTTACTCATAAATAATAGATAAAACCAGTAAGTCTATGTTAAATTTGTTACTTTCATCCTGGACTAGTTAAAAATCACTGTTCTGGAGTTAAGAGCGTTCCATACGGAAAGCTACTGTAAGCCGAGGTTTGATGTGCTGATCTGAAGAAGACTTTTTTGCCCCATGTTACTTCTTGTGAGCTCCTATGTCCTACAGTTCTTGTGATGTGCTTTGCATAGTGCATAAGGTGACCTGCTGATATGAAGCAGTTCCTGTGGCTGCTAGTCACACTTTCATTGCAGCTAAAGGTGTTGCAACGTGTATTCCTGTGTCAGTGCACATATCTGGTTTTTTCCATTTCCTGACACTGAAATTTTTTTAACAATATTTGGACTTTACTCATTATTGCAAAAGCAGTGGAAGTCAGGAGCAGCACCTAAAGAATCCAGGGGAACCTGTACAGCCCCCAAAATAACAGGGTGACTTTTGTCTGTACTTTGATGGCCTGTGGAACAGACCAAAGAAAAGAAAGCATACATCAACATCCTAAGCAGAGACAAGCGTGCAATTCCTATTCTTCTAGAAGAGGAAAAGCAAGAATTTTGAAAAAGATGGAACAGTAATTATGGATTCATGGAGTTTTTCAATGGATTGAAAATCATGTGCTCACTGTGTTTGCCTGATTTTTCAGTTGCAGGGGCTTGTATAGAGAAGGCTTTCCATTATCTTACATTTGGGAAGTAGAAAGGGGCGTGAACTAAGGTGGAATATTGTAGCATGCAGGTAAACAGTTTGTAGATATCAGATGCATTCTGAAAATCCCGCTGGAATTCCAGGATGATGAAGAATGGATCGAGCTTCTTGTCAGAGAAGCTGACATTCAACAGAAGGTAAAATGTGTCACATGCAGGGACAAGCTCTAGGTGTCACTCGAGGGTACAAAATAGGAACAAGATCTGGGGCTGGATAAGTCGGAGAGTTCTAAAGACACAGTGATGTTTTGGCAGAAGTTAATTGTTTAACTGATCAATGGGTTACTTTCTCTTGATAGCAAAATATAATCGGGTTTCTGGTATTTGGTATTCTGAGTAAACGATGTGAATGTTTGACAGTTTGAAGCTTGAGTTGGGGCAACTGAAAGAAGAATTTTAAATATATAATATTGATAAGAAAAAGAAGCATCAAAAAGTTGAAGTCAGTCATCAGTTCTTTTAATAATTAGAGACCAATTTTGCAAGATGTTCTACATCCTGTGATTATTGGATCTTGCATGCTAAATTTCTAGGGCTTTGAAAGCAAGTCATAAGGACTAGCAATGCTGGAAAGCTGGTGTGCCCCAAATATGTGGCTATTGGCAGTAAAAATGTCTGTACATGTTTATTTGGCAATCTGAATTTCTGTGGCAGCTTCTCAGAGATCTGAAAGTCTTTGAACTGAAAAGATTTTCATGTTATTTCAATCCTTGACTTGTCTCCTAGTCCTGAAGTGGGTGCCCTTAGTTCAGGGGGGGCACGTAAGCAATCCTTTCTCAGAAAAGAGTTTAAGAACGTTCTTTATCCTCATTGGCTTTGTTGAGCCATATTTACCTTCCCAAAGCTTTCTCCAGAGTAGGTACAAGACCAATTATGACCGTGGATTTTTTTTTTCTTGTGTATTATCAACTTCTTGTGGATGCCAGTTCTCCCAAAGCTAAAATTCTGAAATACAGAAAAGTTTTCTCACAGTCTACTATAGTTGTTACTTGTAGGTCAAAAGCAAAAAAGTCTTATATTAAAATTCAGCAAAACATTTAAAGAAACCTACTTTCTTTTTTCTTTTTTGGACATGTTTCCAGTTTAGGACTTTAAAATGGTTTAAGGAAATCAAGTCTTAGTCATCATATTAATGCAGAGACTTGAAGTAAGGCTGGAATTATGAAGTGACACAATCCTAGAGGTCTGGTATTAACAGGAAATGTAAGACTCCTAAATTTTTAATAAATAATTTTATTTTTCATTTTAAATGAGCTGGAGTTATTAGGAAAGTCACATGAACACTCCCTTGTATATATGTTCAATGTACTAGAATAGCTATTTATTTTGCAACATGAGGAAAAGAGGGTAAGCTCATTTGGTTGAACTGCCAGAAAACTAGGTTTCAGAAGCCATAGGTTCAAATTGTGTCCAGACAAGGAGGGTCATGAACCCGCTGAAGAAAAATTTTATTGTGTTTTCAGTATTAGTGTTTCTTGAGCAACATCTCCTGAGGTATAGCTAAATCTCTAGTGATATTTTTCCCGTCCTCAGAACAGGAATGCTAAGTCTTTTGAAAGCAGGTTATCGTTTGGAAAACGCTCATGTTCTCAGAAAGCTTCGGGAACTTCGCCACATGATGGCAGTGTCACAGCACGTGTCGTTGTGTCTAACTTTTCTGAAGTGTTCTGGAAGCGTTGGCTATTGGAGCTCGAATTTGTCTGTAACTACGTGCAGCATCGTTGCTTTTTAACTTCTCAAAGTACAGTTGTTCCCCTTGTATGGTTAGTGCATCTTTGCATATGTTTTGATTAAATTATTTTCCTTCCGTGCTGTTTATTAGCTATACAATAAACTTTAATAAAGAGTAACGGATCTCCTGAATATCCCTATTGTATCCTATGGTTAATAGTATTTTATTTGTAGAATAATTCCCACAATCTTTTTTTTTTTTTCAGAAAAGTATTTATTCTTGAAAATGTACTTGTTCTGTTTCAGAATGTAATTGTTGGTGTGGTTCATCAGGTATCCTTTCTTCTGAAGGGTTGGGTTTTTTATCAAGTCAGTTTGGAGACTGTAGTGCTTCAATAGATTCTTACAACTTTTTTTTCAAAGTCTTCAAGCCTACCTTTTTAAACATTATTGTTTATCTCTCTGAGGTATTTTATTCTTCAGTATTTTATTAAGGTTCATTTCTTTTTATCCTTCCACTGGTTTATTGAGTAAGAATCACTATTGTAAGCAAACAAGTGGCCATTTTTTTAACTTGGGGAATACTTTAATAGTTCTACTGCAAATACAGTGTTCACAAATCTTGTTCACAGTCTAGCATTAAAAATCAACCCTGTGCTGTCCTGCTGCCAAGCTCTCACTCCACCTGTGAATGAGAATACCCAGTTGTCTTTGACTGGCTTTTGCTGCAGCAGGAGGCAATTCCTCATCCCTGCAGCTTCCAGCAGTGATGCTGGTATGTGCCCTCATTTAGTCCCAACTCCCACATGGACACTTGGCCTTGCTGGGCTATATGCAAGAGATGCCCTTCCCACCCATTTGCCAGACCCACGTTTTTAATAATCCACCTGTAAAACAAAGCCAAGGATTCTTCTTTGTATGTGCACCCATAGAATAGGAAAAAAGTAAAAGAAGAAACCATGTCCCTTTCTCTGAGTTTTACTATAAAGTGTCCACAGAGGTTGCTGTACTTCCTTTCCTTTCTCATGTCATTTAGCAACAAAATTGATGCTGTGAAAAGAAATATTCGAATAGTCACTCTAATATTGGTGTAAATCATCAGCATTATAAAGAAACACTTTTCTCCAGCACAGACAGTAATTACTGTCTTTCGTCTCACCTTTCTCCTCTCTCTTGCCTTGCAATTTTGTTGTTGTTGTTGTTGTTCAGCTTGCCACATGGTGGCAGCTACTTTCTATTTTCTGGTGATCACAGCAAAAAAAATGCTACGGGCTAGATTTCTTCTGAAGTCACTTAGGGTGGAAAAATCAACACACCATTCTTGCATTTAAGCAGTGGGAAAGAGAGCCCTGCCATGTCGTGCAGCTTGGTCACAAAATCAGCAGGGGAGGGGGAGCTGAGACAGAATCCCACATCTAAATAAATTATATTTTGGGAAAACTCAACCTTGGTTTCACAAAATCTTGCTTGTCTGGAAAACACCTTAAGTTTGAAAGAGTTCAAATCAATGTAAATCTAGGCTAACTCTCCTGCAGGGAAGTGGAGAAAGAAGCACCCACAGGTTAGTCAAGCCTCTGAGAGCCGTGGAATGTGGCCTGGGTGCCGTCCAGAGCAATGGAAAAGGACTGCCACTGGAAGTGTCAGGAAAGTCTGGGTTAGTCCTTCAAGCAGTACTCCAGTGACCAAAGGAAACTGGTGAGTGGGGCATGTTCCAGCAGCAACAAAAATGAACAGAAACACACCTGACCCATAGACTCCCAGTCAGTTACCAAAGCTAATTCCAGAATTTTTAGCTGTTGTTCTAGTTTTCTGTGTATCACATAAAAACATACCACTTCCAAACAGAATATGTATTGACCTACATATGAAAGAAATGTACACCTGCCCGTTAGAAATGGACCTCTAAATCTGAAGAAGGATATCTATATTTTTTTAGTCTTCCTGTTGGATGCCTGATTTAAAGTATATTATAAATCTATATCTAGTATTTAGGTATTTTATTATTGCTATAAAGAAGCCTACAGAGAGCAGGCTCTGCAAAAACTCGTTTTGGGATTTTTAAAAAGCTACAGCTAAAAAAGAAATTAAATATTTGTAGACTCTCTGCTTACTCCTTGATAATCTCATTGATAATCTTCATCAATGATTTATGGCTTCCATTCTGATCCATTCATCAATTTCTTTTGCTCAGCATGATATTGTTTGAATAGCTCTTCTATAACTGTCTTTCTTGAAAGCATCTTTTCTTCGATTCCTTCCAAGTCCTGAGTATTTTTCCCCTCTCCAAGCTCCTGCTCTCCTTCCATTCACTCTGCCCTTAGTTCTGTATCCCCATCACAGCCATAAGAACAGGCTACCTTTTTTAAGTGTGTGGCCCTTTAGAAGTGTGTGGAGTTTCTCACACTGCCACAGACCCCTGTGGCCCTTTAGAAGTGTGTGGAGTTTCTCACACTGCCACAGACCCCTGTACTCTCACCCAGGGGAGCTGAAAATGGTGGTGGGTCCCTTCCACTTTTTTCTGTGTGGTCATCTGAACAGGCTGTTACAGGGGACCATGCTTCAGCCTACAGGCACTTCTGCAGCCTGCTCTTAGCATTTGCCTCACTAATCAACCAGTGAGACAAGGTCAGAGGAAAACCTGAAATGTGAACTCAAAACCAGCTCTCCTTGCTCAAGTACAGTACTCAGTGTGTCTCTCCCTAGTTCTTCTGTTGTACTGTAGCCCCAAAGACCTTTCTTGAGCTTCATGCTCAGTAAATTTGGATGCTTTCAGAACCTGTTGAGCACAACTTTTCCCAGAGCACACAAAAGGCTAGCTGCCATCTGGCACTTGCTTTCTATCCCCCATGTACTGTTGGCTTTGAAAGTTCTGCCAGTAGTGCTGTTCTTTAAAAAAACATTGGCACCAATTCTCTGTAATAACCGGCCAGACCCAAAAATTGTTCCTGTTTCTTTTGGTTCCTGTGAGACATTCTGCAGGTCCTGTTGGCGCTGTCTAATGGAAATTTCTGATATCTGATACTGTGTTTTGGTAGCAGATGCTGAACTGTGCCTGCTGGGCATCTGCCCCCCTAGGTGATGCTGTTGCCTGGAGAGGCTTTGCACAGTGTGCCTGTAAGGCACAGATCACAGCAGGACAGACGTGCAGCGTGCTGCCCATGGAACCCAACAACCCTGTGCGTTTGTCACTGAAATGCTGCTGCTGTTTCATGTAAACCAAAGGCTATTGTTCTTGATTTTAAAGTTTAAAAATGGCTACTCTCCTCAGAAACTTTTGTCTCTGTACCTCTCAATACTCTGGTTAGATTTGGGGTGCCCATCAGTATAACAATTTTTCATGTTATTATGCATCACATTTGGAAATCAGGTTTCTTCCAGAGAAATCCATGTGACTGATTACAGTCCATCCTTGTGCTACAAGATGTTCTCAGAAGCTAGAGACTGTCAGACCTTCACTTTGCAATATTCTGTGAATCTTCTTTGACTTCATTCCACAGTGTTTTGAGTCTTTTCTATGTGTCATTTTGTGACTTGGGATATTTTTTTAGCTTTTGTGCGAATACAGTCTGAAAATCTTGCATTATTTTCTCCAGCTTAGAAAACAGCTGCAGTTTTATCTGTTCTTTTGCAGCATGGGAATTCTTGATTTACTATGTCATCTGTCCTAGTTCTGGCACCTAGTGATACTTCTGGCAAGGTTTCCTGCATTTTCCAGTCTTTGGATGTGCCTAAATAATAAATCTTTTTTCATATTTACAGTTGACTACTAGGACTGTGCCATTACTACTAGGAGTGTGTCAATACATTGACATAGAATGTAGGAGCTTGGACCCTGATTCTGATGATAACACCAGCACTTTGTCATAGGATGGGACTCTGCACACAATTGTGAATCCTTGGCACACAATTACCATCCTCCTCATTTCATCTGTCTGGGTCTGCTTCGGTGATCTGTATGTCCCTATTCTGCCACATTTTTAAATGTAGTACCACTGGATTTTTTCTTGTTTTCCTGTCTCTTAAGCCTGTAGACAACTGCAACACTCCAGAGCTTTCTGAGTGTTAGAAAAACATTTTTTTTCAAGAAGGTGTCTTACACAGGATGTCAGAAGACTAATGGGTAGTTTGTAAATAGGGAAGGTGCTGCAGAGTTTGAGAAACAAGTTTGGAAAAAGTTATTAAGGTAATTCCAGTTGCTGACAGCATCATCCATTTAAGTTTTTATCCCACTTTCATCCACCTTCCACCCCCCTGTTTGTGATGACTCTTATATTTCTGCACTTTCTATGACAAAAATAGAACATGATATGCTACAGCCTTTGGGACACACAACACATGTAAATGGCATATCTTTCAGAAATTTACTTTGAATTAAAATATAATAGGAGAAAATGATAAAGATGACATGCAAATTTTCCATTATTCCTAATGCAAAATTTTCTGATCTCAACTTTGGAGTTTACATGAGAGTCAGGGAAAAAAGAACCAAGCAACATTTCCAATGTTGTCTTCAGCAATTGCAAGCTGTGGAATATAATGACAAGGTCTTTTTGCATAGAGACATAAAAATTAGTAAAAAATAGAGGAGTTTTATACAACATCCTTTAAACTGGAATGTCATAAACAGTTTGATTAACTGTTTGTAAACAAAGATGTTATAGTAGGTTCTATAAACACATTCACACATATGCACACACACACGCAATTTGTCAAAATATTAAACTAAACCTGAAGGTAATATTCTCACCTTGCTGACATATTGTTGAAAACCTCACTGATTCAAGTGTCTTGAATTGATCCCATTCCACACAGCCCTGAATGGAGTATTAGCATCATTTGCTGCCTTACCCTTTTAACACTTACTTTCAATAAAATTAAACTGGTTAGAACATCCCTCCTTTATGCAAGTTAATGAGCCAAGAGCAAGCATGGAAATGAACCTATATGTAAGTGACAAGCAGAAAATGCACTTGGAAATTTCAAGATACCCTTTTTGTGGGAAATGGAGGTGGCTTGTCCCTCTTTTCTGAAACTGTCACAGAAGTAAGGAACTATAAACATTCATTTTATTTCAATGACATTTCTACACAGTTGATTTCATCACTAGCTGGAACCATCAAAGCACGGCAGCACTGATCATTGTATATAACTGCCTAGGTGAGTAGAAATAGTCCAGAACAGCACCTTACAAATAGCAGACATTTGCAGGGGTCTTTGGAAGCACTTGGACAACTGTTGGGTAAAATGCAAAATCTCTCCACAGAGTCTCTCCTTGGCTTTTCTAACCATAAGTGGAATAATGGTTATGCTTCTTTTCTTCATTTTCTCTTCCACATTCTGCTGCCAATTTGCCCTTACCCTCATCCAAGGACTCACCATTAACTCTAAACATTTTGAACAGAGTGGTCAAAGGGTTAAGTTGCACCATTAGGTGTGACAGGAAGGACTGATAAGAGTTCAACAACCCTCCATCTGCATGGGCTCCAGAACAGAGCTCACGGCTGAGTCCCATGACTTGGAACAGCAGAGACAGGAACTGCTCGCCTGCTAAACACAAAAATGACCTGGCCCCTACCAGTCTTTGAGGAGCCTGAACACAAACAGATTCTCACTTTCTTACGGACTCTTCCAAGAAGAACACAGAACTAAAAAGAAAATCAGACATACAGGTTGCATTTCAGGCCCTATTACGTGCTGCTTCTCTGTGTTGTGAAGCCGCACATGCAAATGGCAGGTAGCACTCTTTAGACAGGGTGATGACAGCAGTATAGCAGGAGAATAACAAAATCAAGAAAGGACAATTATGGGTGTGGAACACGTGCTCCCCCTAACAGAAACGTGGAGTAGGCTACAGGAGATCACCACAGCAGTTTTGCTGTACCGCTTCCCAAAGCAGTGCTAGTGCTGAATGTTACGTGCTGGGGCACTCAAGCAGGACTCAGAGCTGCACACACAGGGTCACTCTGCTGTCCACAGTCCTTTAGTGTAGCTGTGGTTTCTCTGATATTCTCTGTCTAGGAAATGAAGAATTATTTTACCCTCTTGTCTAGCAGCGACATGATGCAGTTGTCACTTATGTACAAAGACTTGTAGCACACAGTGTGCTAAGTGCTGGCTGTCAGATTCTCTATGGCTTTAATGCTCTCCACACCTCTGTTAAAGGCAATTGCACAGTCTCTGTATTTCCAGACACTTTTTCAGCAATGTAGAAACCTCAGTAATTCTTTAGCTCATTCTGCTGTAAAGATGACACTCAGTTTGCTCGCTTCCTAACTTCTCCTCATTTGTCTGCCTTTATTCTGCTGGTTTCTTACATTTGGCAGCAGCCAGAACAAAAGAACATTTCAAAGGCAGAAGCTTTCACTACTGGAAAAACATCCTCTTTGCATCTCCTTATTGTCACTTTCCTTTCCTTGGATCCATTAGCATCTGTGGCCACAAGTCGCAGAGATGAATTTATCTACCAGATCTTCTGCCCTCTGTGTTCTTTCAAGTGCAGAGCAGGGACAGAATTTATTTTTAACTTGGCTACCTTTCCCTCTCCCAAACTTCTCCCTACCTTACATTCAGCAGCTCCTGATGTTAGAAGCCATCCACATTGTCCATCTGGGGTTGCTGCCCAAAGTTCCCTCTCGCTCTGGGAATCAGGGCTATGTAACTTACTTTTTCTGGTTGTGTTTGAAAAGAAAGTAAAAATGCCTTCCTTGTTTCCCAGCTGTGCATGGCTCTATGTCATGGCATTCTTTGGAGCAACTACACAAACTCCTTTTCTTCATGCTTGCCCCAGTCTTGTGGATGTGCAATGCCTTAGAGATGCCTTTTGAAATTTTCCCTTCCTTTGAGGATATTCAAAGAGAACTAAAACTTTCCTTTGGTCCTTTCCTCTTAGCAAGTAAGTGATATCTAAGTGTCTGTTTTCTGACAATTTCTTGTTCTGAAATTTAGAGAATTTATGTTTAAGTGAATTTATGTGCTCTGTGCTCTGACATTGTTTGCAATTTCTTTTGGGGGGGGGGCAGTATTTTTCTGAACTTACAGTAAACCCAATTTCAAGGGTCAACTTCTATTTAAAAAGCCTCCTACTGTTGTTTATATTTTAACCACTGTGCTAACAAATGTACCCTGACTCTGAAATAAGATCTGATAAACTTCCACCTATGGGTTGGCCTCACAGTGATCAAATAAATGAGAACAAACACCACAAGACCAGAACTGGGGAAAGATTTAGATACAGTGTGTATCTGTGAGGGAAAAGAGGAAGGAAGGAAAGGCACAAAAGGATAAACCAACAGTTTACAAGAGATCCTTTCAAACAGAATGCCTTCACGGGTCACATCCTTGTCACAAGACAACAGTGAGGAGTGCCAGTGTGGCAGATGAAAGACACCTCTGTTTTGTCATTTTCTTGTGGAAAAACTTACAGAATGACTGGTTTTGTACCAGGAGCAATTGCTGATAATATTGTCAAGTCCAGTTTTCCAGGATCAGATCCATTTAGGCAGAGATAATAAGATTTCTTCAAATCTGCCTTGCCATCTTTGAATGAAATGACAATATGAGTGTTCTTTCCTTTCTTCAGAGCATCCGCACCAATGTAGGTGCATTTAAATCAGATTTGAGGCAATGAGATTGAGAGAAGAACCAGAACCAAGCCTAAAAGTGGCAACAACTATCGACTATAAGGAAGGAGTATAGATTCTGAAGGAGTATATGTAGACTTTTAACATGAGGAAAGCTTGCAGAAGAGTTTGCTTGTGTGATGCATGCAAATTTTCCCAAACTGTCCTGGACATGTGTTAACAAACCTTTGGCTACCACGATTAGCTTCTTTGGTTTTGAGAACCAGTAGGAAGAGCTAATCTGATTAAAATCTCTGACGTGTAGTGTTTATTGATGGGTTTTACAAACTCAGTTAAGACTCACAGCCTTTCAAACCTCTCCATGCAGCAGAAAAAGCTGCACTCACCCACTTCTGCAGCTTTTTTTCTTAGATTTTTACCACGAGATGTGCACCATAACACAGTAACCCAATGACTACCTCAGTGGAAATGGGGGATACAGAAAAATGGGGGATACAGAAAAATGGGGAAGGTGCCAAAGATGCTGGGGAGGGCAGGGCTGAGCAGAAAAGAGGTTTTGCATTGGAGTAAGGAAAAAAACCCACTATCAGATAATATCTGATGGGAAGGAGGCACAGGGATTGGTGAGCAGGTGCTGTTTGTGGCCAGGGAGTCAGGGGGTATAGAGCAGGAGAGAGAGAAACCAGGATCTGGAGCAAGAATTGCAAATGGATTTAAGATTGATTAAAATATGTGAGGCTAAACCAGGATTGAATATTTCTCAAAAGCCTGCTTGCTAGTAAAGCCTACTTGGTTTTAAAGCCTACTGCTCCTTTGTTTTACCCTTCTTTCCCAATGAGTAACTGTTCCTAAAACCTGATAAGCCCGATCCCACATATTATTGCACTATATCTTGACCCATTCTCCCTGTCACCCTTCAAATGTTTCCCTGAGCTGAGTTCAGCTCCAATCAGCTCCTCTCCCTAGCCCATCTACTTTGCTTCCCTGGACTAACATCAGTGGTATCCCAAGCCTCTACAGATATCCCATGCTTTGCTGTTGTTCACAAGTTGCATTAAAACAGATTCAAGCACAGAAAACAACCAAATAACATAGTGTTATACTACCCTACAAGAGAAAAATAGCATAGGACCAGAGGCAGGATCAGCTTTAAAATTTTCACATAATCAGTAAAATAGAAGCTAAGCTGCTGCTCATGCTAGAATGCCTCTCTCACATATTTACTCCTGCACTCCTAGCTTTATCCCAAGCCCTCAGTACAATGGAACTTCTACTTAAAGCAAGCAGGATGATGTAGAAGTGGATAGCCTCATTAGTTTTTAGAAGCAACTCATGATTCTGTAAACTTGTGGCCTTCAATTGCAGAGGACTGAATTGCATGATCCAGCAGTGTCCATTCAAGTCCGTTCTCCCCATCCAAATATTCATCCTGCTCCTGCCTCTGGTGAGTCACTAGCACATGTGATTCAGTAAGTTGTTTTGAAGCAACACCAGAGAGTTTACATGCAAGAGAAGCCATGAAATGGTGCTTCAGTGCAACTTTTCTGAGGTAAAGGCTGCTTGGGAAATGCAGAGTGAGCTGATGTTGAAATCAGGATAACACACAGCAGAGCAAAGTCTGACACCCTCACTGGATGAGTTTGTGTATGCAGTGTGAGGTTAAATGTCTGGTGAGGAAGAACACTAAATTGCTACCTATGGTTCTTAAACCTAATGTTTAAGGTTTAAAGTAGCCTCTTAAATCTAAAATTTAAATGAAATTAAAATTAAGTCCTACTCCCAAATAGAGGGGAAAAAAGGGAATCTCTAGGTCAAGGAGACAGCAGAAAAGGAATTCTTTAATAAAGAAGTAAGATTAAACTATTTTACAGAGTTAATATTATCTGAATCTTATAATCATGCTTACCATGAGATTAAATAGAAGTCGCTCCTTATAAATCAATACAGGTATTCATGGCTGAATTTACTATTGGGACTCTAGTGTCAAGAGATATTCAGATCCTGGACACATGATTTCCCATGCTTTCCAGCAACACTATTCCTGTCTTTCCTCTCTTTTCTCTCTCTAGAGAAAGACCTAACCATTTTAGAACAAAACACATCCTGTAAAACAAGAAAGTGCCTTCACATTTAATAGCATCCAGTAGAAATGATTGAATCTGATTTGGTAATCCATCCAATTCAAGGTTGTTTGAATGGCCCCACCACAGCAAGGGGGGAACAGCATGGGAGAATGATTAACTTAATCCTCCTGCCTTGTTTGTTTGATGCTGCCTCACTCCAGTGCGAGTCAATAAAACTTTGAGCACCGACACACACAACTTCCAGCACCCCCCGGCTGGGCCAGAATGGGGATTAGCAAAGCTGCCTTTCTCCTTCTGTTCTTTCTCAGCTCAGGTAAGAGTCCTTTGCCTTCTTCTTGCCTAGGTCAGACTGGGGCCAAACACTTACAAGCTCCATGTGGTGAAGGTAGGTCCCCAAATCCCTGCGTCACAACTTCCCGGGACGATGATGGATTTGGGGCTTGCTCGCCAGCAAGAGCTGCTGCTGAATGGAGGGAGGGCAGTGCTTGCTCCAGGGTTGTGTTCATTAGAGACACCAGAAAAGCAGCAGCCTTGGTGTCTGCATGGGCACCTAATGGCTCCCAGCAAACATTTCCCATGGCCAGAGATGGGGGGACCCTTGGGAAGCTGCCTGTCAAAGGCTTGTACAAAGGCATGGCTCTCTCTGGTTTCAGCGGCCTTTTATCTTAGGTTTGGGGATTTTTTTCTATGTTACTGCCAGCTACTGTGATCCTTATTTTGATTGCTTTAAAATTTGTTAATGCTTGTGCAAAACAGAATACAAAGGAAGGGAAAGCTTGTTCTACACACTGCAGTTTCAGTCTTTTTCATAACCACAAGTAGGTTTTTCATTCCATGTGATAGGGAGACCAAATCTGATCAGCGTTAGTTTCTGCAATATTTTTGGTATGAAAAGATATTTTTGTGGAAGACGGTGCAAAAAAATTTTTAACCCATAAGAACTGAATAGGATTCTTTAGATATATTTGTATGGGTTTCATATATATGAGTATTATCTGTCCTAAAAACCTTAAAGTCCAATGAACTATGAGATTCAGACCACACATCTTCTTGCAGCCGTCTGTATAACCTCACAGTATGCTATGATTGCAGTAAAAAACACACTTATGAGTGTGCTAATGCATATATAAAGATGCAATAAAATAAACATTTTACATGTGTAGTTTTAAAACATAAAAATGAAGTTAGGAAAAGTATGGGTAGATTTTAGCTGGAAATATTAGAGACATGCCCCAGCATAAAAAAACCCCTGTTATTTAATGCTAAGAATTTTTATCCTAGTTTAAATTCTAGTTTTTAAGCATTGTTTTTGCAAATGAACAGCCTCAGTCAAATCAAATACCTTTCTCAATTAAGTAAGGATTTTATATGGAGGAGAAAAATATACTATTTGGGCTTTTATCTGAAATACTATACTTTTGTTTGCAAATCCTTTATCAAATGGTGGTAAATATTCGCATTTCTGAATAAGATAGTTATACATCTTTCTGCGACTGTAAAATACCATAGATATAGGGAAAATGGTAGCTAGAAAATTTACTGCATTTTTATTCCGATTGCATATTTTCCTTTCTTATTTCTTAAAGTATTATGCCATGCCACATAAATAGAACAGAAAAGGGGGAAAATATTTTTATGACCCAGGTTAATTATGACCCTGTCAATATTTCTAAAATAAAATGATGTAATATTAATGACGATATTATTGCAAAATGTCAAAACAGAACAGAATTAAGTTTGCATGGAAGCTGTACCATAGTAGGAATTCTTTACTTGTTTTTCTTTTCCTTGTGGAGAGCATTGCAGCATCCCTATGACATTGTCTTAACCTAGTTTAATGTTTTCTCTCAAAACTCATTTCTTCTCAATGTTTTTGTTTTGAAATAACTAGTGGAATCTGTGATTCCTCTGCCTGCCACATGAAATTTCATTGTATTTTTTTTCACTTATTCTTTTCTTTTCCAGCAGCTATCCTTTTCTTCCATGCATACTGTTAAAGTAACTGTCAACCCTTAGGGATGAACTCTTCCCTAGTCTACATGCAGAAAAACCCCTGCAGGAACTTCTCTGCTTTTGCAATTGTATGAGAGGAAGCACAATTTGGCTTTTATCCCTGTTTTATCATCTTCAACTTGTAGATGCAAAATGATCTTCAAGAAAATACCCGATGGCAGGCTGAGCTACCTCTCAGGTTATTAAATACCAGGATGCATAAGAGCCTGCTTTACACTAAAGAGAGTTACTCAGGAAAGGCAGGAGCTGTTGCCTTTCTCAGCTGGAAAGACACCACTGAACAACTCAGTGAAGCTCCCGGTCACAGGCCATGGGGCTGTGTGGGACAAGGAGGCTTTTTGTCCCTCCTGCTGGCATTGGGCCATGGCTGAGACAGAGAGGGGTCAGAGAAAGTGAAGAAGTTCCTCTCTGCAGCACGGCTGCTATTCCTGAGATGCCAGTCATGGTCTGGTTCATCCCCTGTCTGCCTTTTATTCAGCAATTGCATAAGGCCAGGCACAAAAACACAGAGCAGGACTGAGATGTCCTGCAATGACCAGGGGCCAGGGTGTCTGTTTGGGGTTGAAACCATACAGAACAGGTAGCTCCCAGAGCCAAATGTTCATCAGAAGAGTCATATGCTCCTCTGATAAAGAAACTGTAAAAATCACAGGACTTGTGCAACTCCATGACCCTGCAGCTAGAAGTCATGGAAGTCAGTGCTGTGCACTAATTCAGAGATTGCAGAGGAATCTGTAACAGGAAAATACTAAATGAAAAAGTCCTTTACAAGGAGGACTGTTCTTGAACATTTTTTGAGTTTACCATTAAACATAGCTGTACTTTGTAGTATCCTCTGTGTTTGACACGCAGCTGTAGCCCAGAGGTTGTTAGGTGAATTTATTTACCAGTTTAGTGTTGTGTGTTAATTCATTGCAATGGAGGGCAACAACTGCTACCTTGATTATTAAGTAAATTCAGTACAGGGTTATTACGAAAATGGCAAACTGAACATCTGACAACCCCAGTGACTGAGGATGGTTTGTTTCATGCAAGCATAGGAGCCTTTGAGAAGAGGTGGCTGATAAATATGAAGTCATTCCATGTGGATAGAGGAACAGCAATGGACAAACATTATTTCACATCTTTCTTGAGTCCCATCGGTCCCCTTTCTCCAAAGTATGCATAGCCAGTATTTTCTTTCTGAAACACCTCACTGTTTTTCCTCCTTGGGTTGTCTTCTGTGCTCCCATCACTTTATACCGTAGGTTTGTGTTACTTGTTATGACTTTCAGTATGATACAAAGCACTGTCTAAGCCATTTCTCTGTCCTGCCTTACACTGGGTTTTCAGTGATGCTACCTTTTATCATACCAGGAAGGCATTTCAGATTTACCCATATTTTGTCACCATTAACCCAATTATTGCAGCAATTAAATGATCATGTTACATGACTAGGTGATAAGGAATTTAACATGAGGGTTTCAAATAAATCAAATTGTCATTCCCATTTTCACTCCTTTTTCTCTCTTTTCCCTTTAGTGCAAGGAGGCATCCTAGACCGCTATGTGAGAACAGAGGGAGCTTGGTTGCTGAACCCAATGAAGCAGGCTTATAGAGCAAATAGTGAAGAAGAATGTGCGGAGAAATGTGAAAATGAGGAAAAGTTTGCTTGCAGGTAATTTTTTACTGGTTCCCACATGCATCTTTCCTTGCAAGTGATGGAAAAATATGCCTTTTTTATCAGCAGTCTGAACTTTCAAGTGTTTCCTTATGACTATGTGTGGGTTTGAGGTTTGCTGTAAAAACAAACAATGTGTAGAAACAGAATGCCTGGGACATATAGGTGAAGACAGAAGAAATAGAGAAATTAAGAAAGTTATGTTGAATTATTATTGAAAAAGTTTACAATATCTTGATGCACAGCTTGACACGCTGCAAACCAACTGAACATGGTTTTATCAAGACTCTTGCACTCCTGCAACAAGGAATCACAATTAATTTCTTGGGAATTTAGGACAGCAATAATGGCATTGCTTATGTTCATTGCATTGGCTATCTTGCGGATAAATCCATTATTCTGAATTTTACTAGAATTTGCACTTAGGTAATTTCTACTTACTCTGAGAAAGAGATGGCCACCTAAACCTCCATGATCCTAAACCCTACTTTCAGCCAAGCCCTCTCTCTGCACTTGCATTAACCAGGCTCAAGGGGCTAGAAAGCATGAAATGTGTTGATGAGTCTGTACCACTGTTCTTTGCTCAGGCTTCTGCCCCAGTGGAACCTACTGCTCTGAGCCTAGGGCTTCTGGATCTCCTGCACCAACGCCTCAGAGCCCATTGAGCTCCAGCAGTATAGCAGCAAACTGGGGCAGTGAGGAGAGAGGTCCCTTACTGTGGTGGGAGGCAATCTGCACACATGGGGCAGAGGGGTTTTCTCTTCCAGTCTTCAGAAGATCTTGATCTACCACTTCTGCAGCACACCTTTTGGAACTCAGCAGAGTGATTGTCTGCAGTGTTGATTCAAGTACTTGGTTCTACTTAATGCTTTTATTCAAGGCAGGGATACAGTGGTGCTGGCTTCTTAAATGTGTTTTGTAACTTTGTGTTTTAACTCAAAAGGGAAAATGGGACTTACTTTAAAAAGGTGTAACCCTGAAGGATTACAGGGGTTTGCTGAGAGTGTGAAGTACCACCAATTACCTTTGAGCCAGCTTCGCTCTGAAAACCACAAAGAGGGCAGAGCTTCAGTAGCATGTGGTTCAGGAGTGTAGGGAGGAAGGCAGAGAGGTCAAGTCTATATATTCAGATTATACATTTACAGTTTTCAGGGAATTAATGTTTCCTTTTGAGGCGTATTCAGACACTGTATCATTCCTTAGCCTCTGTCCTGGGGTCTAAGCCTACCATTACCTTTCACTGGAATAATATCAGTTATTAACATTAATTATGTGAGATCTATTACAATCAAGCTAGAACAGGTGCTATCTGGCAGGAAGGATCTGAGGAAAGAAAGGCAGAGCTCAAGACCAGGCCAGCACTGCAGCATCCTCACATTAACGCTTCAGACCAACCTGTTCGGATCAATACTTCAGACATGTTATCCCACCTTAGAGGTGGATTGGGCTGAGCTCCTTAGTTACTTCCCTACTTACAAATTTAACATTACTGACAGCTTAATTGGCTTAACTGGGGGCAGAAGCCCTGGTGTAGTTTTGGCCCAGGACAGGCAGCACTCTCCAGACCACTCATGGATATGGTTGCCAGCAATGAGTCCGGATGTGATCGTGCACCTTTAGGAAGAGGCTGTGTGAATTTACAAGCACAGGCCCACTGGGGCCATGCCACCTGGTCACAGGGCTGCAGAATATGCTTTGTCAGTATTTCCTTTCCTGGTGTGGATCTACCCACTGAATGCCATGCTGCTATTGCTCTTTTCCTAGTTCAGAAAAGCCAGCTGTAGGAATTGCTTAGCCTGTCAGAAGGTTTCCTTGGATGCTCTTGTAAAGGCTACACCATCTGCTTCAGTTTTGCAGCTTACAGTGTAGGCACTTGCTGAAAAGACAGAAGGCTGTGTCTTAAAAAGTGCTTGCACTGCTTCATGTACAAAGATGCAGAACAGTTACCACAAAATAATTTAAGGTCCTGGCCTGTGTTTTACCTGCTCCTTGCTAACTGCTGCATACTGTGGAATGTCCCACTCCTCGAATGACCACTAATATTTCTGAAATAAGATCAAGGTGCCTTGTGCATATATCCCCTTCAGCATGATCTCTTGAACGTCTAGCAGGTTATAAATCTTTTGTCCCTTGTTATAATTTGTTCTTGTTGCTCCATTTCAACCTAAGTTTGATATGAACGCTTAGAAGTGAAAATCACCACTGAAAATGTGAGCTCAGTTTCTCAGTCTTAAATATCACTGAACTGTAGTGCTTGATAAAATGACAACTGAATACTCAAAAATGTTTTCAGGAAAATAAGCATCTATCCAGCCATTGTTTCTTACATTGCTCTCTCCTTTTAATTTCAACAGGGCCTTCTTATTTACCAGTAAAGACCAACAGTGTTTAACATTGACTGAGAACACCAAAACAGCAATGATATTCAGAAGAGCAAATGCAGTTCTTTACGAAAAAAGAAGTATGTCTATGTCTTTTTTATATTATTGGACTGTGCTTCAGATAAAAAGGATCTATTTTTATAATATTTGTATATTGCTATATGATGTTTGTACTCTTCAGTTGGTGCCAATTGATGGCATTTTTATCCTATTCTTATTTTTATGGCATAATTAATTGACATGGTGAATTTTTGTATTCCCCTTTTGTACATATTTTATTTATTAATATTTTTGTAATAGATGAGGATTATTTGACAGAAATGGTCTCTAATTATTTCTGAAAATACAAAGTATGTCTCTGAGAAAGGGCAGCTATCCAATTTTTTATCCTGTTTCAAATATTATCACCTTATTGGTGATAATGGAAGGAAACAATTGGGTTTTAAGACTATTTTTGAACTACATTATCGAGCATGGAGCTCTTGCTATATACAGGAAAGAAGGAATGTGGTTTATTTTTTAATGTAACATAAATTTAATTGTCCTGTTCCCTGACTTTAGTAATATAGAAAAGAGAAAAGATCTCCTTAGGGATCATTCAGATAAAAGATAATGTGGTAAACTCTGAATAGAATTACTTCTGTTCTGTGTTAAATGACTTCATAAACACTGTCTTTGACCATTTGCTGAGTTTTAAGATTGAAAAAAATATTAATGCATTTGAAAATATTCAGAAATTGAAAACTATGTTATCTCAAGGCTTTGGTGTCCTTCAACAAAGAAAGGTGCATCAAAAGCTAAGATGAAGCAGGTTCTCAGCTGCTGAGAATCATGAAGTTGTTTTGATGGGCCAGTTTCCAAGCAAGAGGCAAGAATCATAATAACTTGACCGTAAATACCCATGAGCTCTGGAGAACTGCATCTTTACTTCTCTGTCGACCTGCCCTTATCCCTTCCTGTGGAATAGGACAATGCTGTGTCTATAGCAGCTGCAAGGAGATTTTAGATAAGTTGAACTACTAGCTGGATTGCAGCTGAACATCCAAATGAGATTTTGTTCAGACATTGTTAGGATATTAGGAAGTCATTTTCCACAGAAAGGTGGGTAAGCACTGGGCCACATTTCCCAGAGAGGCCGTGGAGCGTTCCCCTTGCAGATACTGACTGTACACAGCTCTGAGCAGTCTCATCCACCTTTGAACCTGAATGTGCTCTTTCTGGGGCTATGGACCAAAGACCACTGAGGGTCCTTTTCAACCTGATGTTTTCTGAAGCCTATGTCAAGCTGCATTTTTTCTGTAGGTAATTTAATGTTTAGAACATTAGCTCTTTTATTATACACAGAAGGAGGTGGGAATTTCCATAAATCACATCTAAGTAATGCTAAAAATTCTTCTGCAGTTCCTATGTAGAAGGAAAACTGAGTGAATCAATTAGCAACTAACAAAGCTAAAAGACTGAATGAGTTATATGTAAATAATCGTATTGGTTTTGCTTATGGTGATCAGGACCTAGACTGTGATTTTGGTTTATTTTTGAGTCATCCCTTGGATTTCCTGAGGGTAGAACCTGGTCCTGCAATACTCATTGAGGTTTTGTTACATCTTTTGAGGCCATAGGCATGCGTTTTAGTTTCTTGAAATAACAGACCCACACCACTAAAAGTGTGAAAAACTGTTGTTTGACATAACCAAAATTTCCAAAAATTGCACCTCTACCTACAGAAACCAAAAGACAGACCTTGGTATCGTAAACATCAAAAACACAGCCTATTGTGTATGTGTCAGAAGGTTTCTGTGTTGTTCATCTTTTTATTTGCAGTAATTTTTTCAGTCAATGCAATTACTCAATGAGACCTAGTTGCTTTTTATCCTTGCATTCAAAGAAAGGGATGAAAATTAGTACAAAACAGACAGTTTCAGAAGTTATTTTTTGTATACTATGTGCTATAAAAGAGAAGGTTAATGTTCTCTGACTTATAGTAAAAGTAATAAGAATTAAAGTCGCATTTGGGAATTGTTACCTACATATCTGTTTGGAAATAGTTAATCCCAGGGACACGGGTTGAGTTTGGGGATCAAAGTTAGTCATTTGTCATCAGAAAGAAAAAGCCCTAAAGGTTATATAAACGGTCAAAAGTTTACACAAACAAAAAGAGTCAGCACTTGACTGATTCAATGTTCAGTAATTGAGGGGTTTAATGTTATTTTATTGCGAAATTGTTTGAGGGATCCAAATGGCTTCCAGCTAAAGTTTCTAGAGTAAACTCTATACATACACTGAAATAAAAGCATGCCTAAAGGTACATCTGTGAATTCAGGTCTAAACTATCAGCCCTCAGAAAAGCTGAACCATACTTTGGATTCAAGTACTTTGGATTCTCACTTTGGGCAAGACAGATCTGTGTAAAATGGCATTATTTCTCCAGGTTTCTCTTAATCTTCTGCTTGTATGTCAGCTTTGTTACAACTTTGGTGCTGAGAAAAACTATCAAAACTGCATCTCTACAAGTACTCGGTTTGGACACTACTTAAAGACACTGAGACAAACAAGCTCACAACCTAAAAGAGAGATTGCTTCTCTAGGGAAATGTTAAATGAGTTTCCTACTTAGTTTTCAAGACAGAGGACACGTTGCCTGACAGTGACTGTCCCTGAACTGCAGACACAGAAGCTCTGAGGGAATATGCCAAGATCTGAGTTCCTTCAGCTGTGCCTTGGAAGAGATGCCCCTTGCAAGCCATCTCTGCCCTTGCAGTCACAAGTTCTGTGCTGGGAAGGGTGATTGCCCAGGTCTGCTAGGAAATCTTAGGGGCTTCAGTGGGGTTATGGTTGCTCCCACCTCCTGGGAAAAAAAATTGCAACACTGAGCTTTCAGTTCTCCTTTAATTTAATTATTATTCATTTAAAACAATTTTATGTTTTAAGCTTACTAACCCCAGATTTCATCAGCATTAAAATTAAAATCCTTTGTCTTATACAGAGACAGGATTTAATCGCTAATTCATTCAGTCCTTATTTTTCTATTATTCATGGAAGTACTATTAAGTTCCAAAATATAAGAGTGCAAAGATATATATAATATACACATTCAACCAAATATCCATTTTATTTTGAACAGCAAAAAATCATTGTTTCATCATATCATAAATTAATTAAATCTCATTCATTACATGGTGAACTTTAATGAAAAAATGTCATCGGAATTTAAATGAACTTTAAAAAATGGCTTATTTAAACTGGTAAAATAGTCTGTGCATCTGTGAAACTGTCTTCTTGTCTTCAACTGAATTCAGGGACTGTCTTTAAAGATTTAAAGTATTACTGTGCATAACTATAATAATGTCATAGGAAGTAAGAAAAAGAGAATGTGTTTCTATTTTGCTATAGTATCTATGTAAATGTTAAAAGCATATTTTATTATTTAAATCTACCATGGTGTGTTCCCAAAATAACTAGATCGTGTTACACTTACTTGTCTGGAATTCTGGTGTGGAACTTTTTTTTCTTTCACATACATTTTTCAGTCCTAATTAAGTCAACTTAGACATCAGCTAAGTAGTAGGTTTTTACAATGTGAACTGTCTAGCTTTGAGAACATAAGAAAGTCAAAATATGATCAAATATATTTAAGTGTGTTAGTATGAAAATGGATTTTGTACATGTTAGAATCCAATCAATATGTCATGATACTGATTAAGCACATATTTCAGTTTATCTTCTAGAATGCAAGGAGGGAAAAGGAGTGGATTACAGAGGAACAGAAGCCAGGACTCAGAAAGGTGTGAAGTGCCAGAAGTGGGCTGATAATGACCCACATAAACCAAAGTAAGTATCTGTTTATATGTTTTTCTGAAATTTTGTCAAGCCATACATATAGGCTAATTAGTCTTGTAAGCAACTTGTTTGGTGTTAAAAGTCTTCTAATAAATTATTTTTCTACACCTATCTAAAATAATATCATTCTCTAATCTCAGTTGTAATTCAGAGACCTCCAAGTGGTGCTCTCCAAGTGAGACTATGATTAATAGAGACATTGTAAGCCTTGGCAGCCCCATTTAAATTTTATGCTCTTTACATGAGCAAAGCACTAGACAGGGACACCTCTGGTTCTTCTGAAATCAGATTTTTTCAGTAATCTCACCAGAGCAAGAACTTCTCTTGGCCAAAGGTGTAACATGTGGCAGATGAGATAGATGTGCTTCATTTTATCAGTGAATCCACAATTAACAAGGCAGTATTTCTTGTATTTAATAAAAAATACCTGACTCGGTTTATTTAGTAACATTCTGTTCAAAAGTTATAGCATTCAGGTTACAGAGGACTCTCACATTTCAGCAAGTATGTTCTCATTGCATCTCCCAGGGAACACATCCAGAGGAAAACAGTTCACTACAGGCTACACGGTACCTTGACTGAGCAATAACTGCTGGAAACCAATAACTAAAGTAAATGCAAGTATTAAAGGCATGACTGGCCTTAGAGGCACCATACTTCCTGAAGTCTATCGCTGCAGCACTTCTAATGTTTCAGCAATGGCACACAGTAACAGTTAGGAGCCCTCTAAAGACCAACATCTACAAAATGGTCCTCAGATAAAGATTTCATTCTTAGAGTCCTCGTCTGAACAGCTGGGACACTTCCCTTATTCTGTAATCCCATTTAATTCTGTTGCAGTTACACACCTGAAAAGTATCCCAATGCAGGACTGGAGGAAAACTACTGCAGAAATCCTGACGAGGATGAAAAGGGACCCTGGTGTTACACAACAGATCCTGATACCAGATTTGACTACTGTAACATCCCTGAGTGTGAAGGTCAGGATACACATACCGACTTCTTTTCTGTTTTTGCAAGATGTGTTCAAGAATGTGAAGTTATTCAGATACTTTTATTTTCAATTGAGCATTTGTTTCAAACTTGAATTTAGTTCAACATGAAACTTTCCAAAACATTTTCAACATCAGCAAGGAAGATATCAAAAGACCCTGAAAACAGCTGTACAAAGTCTTTTATTCTCCCTAGATAAAACATGACATATGGGTGTATTCACATATCTTAAACTTAGAATTGAACCAAATGACAGTTGCTAGTGCAAAACTCAATAAAATGTGACAGCAGCAAAGCACAGGTTTTAAATTATATCTTAATAGATTCAATTTAGCTCTTTTAAAACCTGTCGTCTATAATGTTGATTTGCGTTTTTTAATGGAATACTAGAAATGTTATCAACTAGTTAAAGTCATCTCACCAAGGAAAATAAGCTTTTGCTTTGCCAAAAAAATGACTGTACTTCAGCCTTGTGCTCTGATCAGGCTCTGGAGCTTCATGTGAGATGAAGTGTTTGGGAGTGTTTATGGAGCGGTTC
>NW_008239110.1:19152522-19182489 GCF_000691975.1 Corvus brachyrhynchos
GGTTCATCAGAGGCCTTCTGTCTCTCTTGTCCTTATTCTGCCTTGTTCTTACAGTAGAGTGCATGCACTGCAGTGGAGAAAACTACCATGGAGTAGTTGCAACAACGGTGTCTGGGCTTGAGTGCCAGCGCTGGGACTCCCAGCAACCTCACTCTCATGGATACCTCCCGGAAAAGTAAGTCAGGTTCTGTGATGGTCTATTTCTCATCCGTGGTGGGCTGAAGACCACCCTGCACCAGACAGGATAATTGTTATTTTTCCGGTTCAGTTTTCCAGAGAAGGATCTGAAGAATAATTATTGTCGTAATCCCGATGGTGAACCTCGGCCCTGGTGTTTCACTACCAGTCCAACTAAACGCTGGGAATATTGTGACATTCCTCGCTGCAGTGAGTCTGACTTTTAGACTTCTTCCAGTCAGAATGGTTCAAGAATCTAGAACAAACAGAACAGATAAAGAAAAGTATAAAAGACAGCTGAATTTTATCTCAAAGAAAATAATTAATCATTTTGAAATGAATCTCTGATAGCTTTATTGAGGCTAGACATTTCTGTCATAGGCATTTCTAATGGTTTTGTCTGGAGCACGTCTCCCTTCCTTGATGTGTTTTTCTATGACCAGGCATTTCTGGTGTTTCTTCTGATGTTCCTCTTTTGATGCCAAGCAGTTTCACTCTTCCTGAAAATACTTTGGCTTTTGTTTCGCTCTTCCAAATCAATTCTCCACCTTTTCAGTTTCCTTTTCCCCTAAAGGCCTGTCCTTGCCATTATACTTTTCCTTGGGACTTCTCACCAGACCTCATCCTTGCTGTCTCTCACCAGTTAGAGTATGTCTATTTTACACCTGCAAGTGTATGTATCAGTGATGGGCCTGACACTTTCACCCCGGTTTTCTTCACAGTATTACCACTTGCTCACTTTCCAGCTCTGTTCTGATGAGGCTGTTAGCATTTCCATATGCAGACTTTTGTATCCTGTATTGTATCCTGGCTGCTGTAAAGGGGCACATGCAAATGCTTTTTTGGCAGCCTGACTGCTTGTGAAGAAGTTAAAATGGGAGAAAAAAAAGTTAAGACAGATATCTTTAGATCTTTCTCTGCCTTTTGGACTTTTCAAATATTTTGACATTTAGAACTTACCTGCAAAGAAATCTAAAATGCCCACTTAATTATTAAGTTCAGAGTGGTTTGTTGGTTTAGTTTTTTACTATATCTAGAAGGCACTGTTTAATTTGAGTTCCTTTTTCTGTAACAGCAACACCCCCACCACCTCCTGCACCAGGGCGTCAGTGTCTCTCAGGAAGGGGAGAAGACTATCGAGGCACAATATCTGTTACTGAATCGGGAAATACCTGTCAGCACTGGAATTCTCAATCTCCCCACAGACACGCACGCACTCCTGAAAACTATCCCTGCCAGTAAGTGAAACCCCTCTCTTATTCAGTGTCCAGGAGGAATACCAAGTCTCAAAATTACTTCAGTTTTCTTCATCTATATTGCAAAGTTCTTCAGTTACACCAGCATTCATCACCTGCTGGATCTAATATTTTCCATTTTTTTGTACATTTTTTTAATTGACTTCTTTGTTCTTGAATACTGGTGTCTCCTCTTCTGACTTTCAAGCTCTGCTTGATTGAATTTTTCCATCCTCATTTCATCCTTTTACTGTACGGTTGCTCAGATGAAACCATGTGGAGTAAGAAAGGTACAATTATAATATTTGCTTGGGGCTAGATTCTTTCACCCTAGTTCTTTCTACTGTGCTGTTTTTGGCCTCAAAGTACTACAATCTCTTAATTCATCCATCAGTCAAGCGAGTGCCTGGTTTAGCACATCGGAAACACCAGTGAATTGCAATTTTTCATGTAATAGATGGCATCAATAAATGAGAGCCACAGTTACCTACCAGTAAATGCAACAGTAAACTAGGCAGCAACAGATTCTCCTTTTGTTCATAACCTTTAATAGATTTCCATGAGAGACTTTTATCAGTCAAGTTTTCTGTTTTAGGAGCCTAGATGAAAACTACTGCAGAAATCCCGATGGTGAGCAGAGGCCATGGTGTTACACCACCAACACAACCGCCCGGTGGGAATATTGCAACATCCCCTCCTGTGACAGTACCAAGCCAGAGGCCCCCGGTAAGAACAGGAGACAACTGAAAGTGAAGGCTCATCATGCTTTATTTTGAAAAACCTTGTGTGACTCAGTTGCATTGCTGCTATAACTGTCAGCATTGCCATGTCTGGTTGAACTCCTGGGTCTGATGTGGAGCCCAGGCTGGTATATTCAGTCTGATGGCTAAGTGTAGAAGGTTTTAAGTCAGCTATCGACTCAGATCAGGAAATATTGCAGTAACAGATGTCTTTTCATTTTGCCAAGTGGTGGTTACCTCCACTTCTAAAATTTTAAATGCTCCATGGAAAAGTTAGTTAGCTTTACATGCCAGTTCCTTAAAAACTAAATCTGAAGCAAAACCTAAGATAATTTAAGAGCACTGAACCAAGACTCCATAGAAAACAAGGAGAAGGAAATTCTCCTTACACAAGGTAGTCTTGTTCCACACATATGTCCATGGCAAAGACACAGCCAGGCCGCTATCCTGAAAAAATTTTGATCCATATGTTAACTATTTGGCTTGTGAGCCGAAATATATCTGCATGCATGACAGCAAAATTGGCGTACAAGTGCTTTCATAGCATATCATTAAATTTTTGCAAACATCCTTTGAAATCTTCCTTTTGATCTACTGTCTGAGAAGGATTCTGTTACAGAGAGCGTGCTGTGGTGGTCAATGAAACACTCTGGCTTGTTGTTTTCTGTTGTCTTTCTATGCTCAAGTATAAATGTCAAAGTATTAAGATGCAAGAGATTGGTTTCTGTTATTCACTACAGCTGTTGACGTGCCTGAGCAGGCTCAAGTTACTGAGGAGTGCTATCAGGGCAATGGGGTGACTTATCGTGGTACAGCTTCTTTCACTCTCACGGGAAAGAAATGTCAAGCCTGGAGCTCAATGTCGCCTCACCGGCACAACAAAACAGCAGAGAACTTCCCAAATGGGTATGTGTATTTCCCATTTCCAGGTTTCATTGGGCAATGATCATTCGTGAACTTGTTTTGATTTGCATCATCATTGCACAACGGTGGTTATAAAGCTGGGAAGGGAGTGTACTTGATAAAAATTATACCTTCCTTTTCTTCCTTTTTTATCATGGAAATGTTTTTTATCAACCTAATCTTGAAAGAAACCACAGTTGTCACTATTATACTTTAGACTAATTAACTGTGTGTTTCTGCATTGCTTCTAAAGCAATTAATGGTTGACATAAATTTTCCCTTATGCTGAAATGAACCGTGTCTATACATTAATTTATTCATGAGTTTAATTCTTTGCTTCCTAGTCTGCAAGTCATTAGAGCTTTGAGGAAGGGATAGGTTGTTTTCTTATTCCTAATATTTATCATTCATTTTTTGCAAAATGCAAAAAACTATTCCTTTTTAAAAGCTATTACTGCATTTGAAAAAGAAAATAAATAATATCTTTGCTATAAATGTAGGAATTTACTTCTCTGGATTTTAAAATTTTATTCTACTATAAGTGTTAGTCAGTGAATAACTATTTGGCGTATTTAAATATTCGCTATATGTATCCTGATTTCTTTCTGCTGCCAAAATGATTTCAAGTGGCCATGACAGAATGCACATAATAAAAGATATATGACTCCATAGCAGATCTGCCTTCTAAAATGTTCTTTTGAGTTCTCCCCAGAGCAGTGGCATGGATAGGAATATAATATGTTTGCATTTGTAGGGGCCTGAGCCAAAATTACTGCAGAAACCCAGACGCCGACAGCCGTCCATGGTGCTACACCACCGACCCCAGTGTGAGGTGGGAGTATTGTGCCCTGAAGAAGTGTGATGGCCAAGGGCTACAGACTGTACCTCAGCCTCCTCAGACAACACTGGAAACAAGCCCTGGTGAGAATACTTTCAGCTTCCCCAGAAATGCTCATAACCAGGAAGCTGGTTTTTATGGAAGCATCTTCAAGAATTTAATGAGCATGAAATACAGGAAACTCTAAATGAATACAGAATTTAATATAGTATTGTATCCACTCTCTTCATTTTATAGTGGGGTTTCTGCATTAGATTTTAGACTAATATCACATCTTCTACCTGCTACATCTGACAATTTTGGAAACTCGAGGAAGAGGATGGCTACCAGTCACCACACTACTGTGGGAGGGCAACTAGCAATGACAGAAAATGCAGCAGTGATGGCATTTTGCTGGCAACTGCTCCAAAAAGTCTCTTCCTGTGCCATGCATTGATATTTCCAGGGTTCCATTTCCCATCAGAGGACAGCTGGCTTTTCTTTGATTCAGTTCAGATGCAACTTTGTTATGCAGTAGATGGTTAGAGTACTGCAGCTTTCATGTTTGGGTTTTTTTTTTTTTTGCTATGACACGTTTCTCTGGTTAGAAGGTTAATAATTTTGACTGAGCACGTGTTACTGCTTGTTACCTACTGTAAAATGGGGCAATGGACAGATATCAGTGTCTGCAAGGGAAACACTTTATGTGAGTGTACGGTCATTGTATTCCTGATTTCTGGAGTTATGAAGGATCAACTGAATGTAGGCTTCTTTGATTTATGACTTTTGTGATCATAAATAAAACTCTTAAAATACAAGGAAATTAAAATGTCATCATTAGTCATCATTGACACTATGTTGCTCTTCTTTCCTTGTCTACATATTGTGTAGGACTTGCAAACTGTAGTAGTATTTCCTCAAATTTCTCTCTGCTTCACCAAGTACAAATGTGGCCCAATAGCTCACAGCTAACAACCATTTCCTTTTCTTCACTTTTCACAGACTGCATTAATGAAAATGGTGTAGACTACCGTGGCACAGTGGCAAAAACTGCAAGGGGCAGGACTTGTCAAGAGTGGAGTTCTCAGAGACCTCATAGCCACGACTATTTCACTCCCACAACTCATCCAAGAGCAGGCCTGGATAAAAATGTAAACAACTGTTCATTCAACACTTGTTGTCATTGAGCTTTGCCTGTCTTTTTCAGGGTCCCTCAGCAAGCATTTTGTGACAGGTCTTTGTTAATTAATTTCTCTTCCTCAGTCCAGTCTAAAAACCTGATTGTGATAATTCTTGCTGGCATGACCAATCTGTACTTCTGTGGGACACAGAGATGCCCAGAAGCTCTATTGAATGCTTCTGCAGGACAGCCAAGGGGCTTCAGATGGGTACTTTCTTCTCCCCACTACCAAGGACTAACCAGAGTTGGTCTGTGTGCAGCATCTCTGTCTCCTCTGACAGGAAGAACACCTGGGGTCTTAGGTTTCAGTAATACCAGGGACAGGTGAGATGGTGATGAATCCTATGTTCAGTGCAAGTCCCTTGAGATATAAAGCTGATGGATTGTAGCCCCCCTATCCTCTAGTAGTTCCCCCTCAGCCCTCCAGCTTCTGCCGCAGCCCGTTATTCAGGGATAGCCCTGAATGTACCTGACCATCCTGTAAGACAATCTCCCTTTCTAACCTTCATCTCCCTAGTCCTTACAAATGTACTCATCACCAGTTCTTTAGACTTGTAATATCCCATATACAGTATTTGCCTAATTTGTCACAAGCTTTGTATGTGATAAGAAGAGCTTGTTTGATGCTGCCAGCCTGAATACTTTTTTACCAGGTGGATGACTTTAGAACTTGCTTTAGTCAATTCTTTGATGGAATCACATACTCCGTATTGAATTCCAGCTCAGACTGGGGAAACTCCATCTAAAAAGCTGCCTGCCATAAATTCTTGGTTCTTGCATTTGTCAGGGGCTCTTGGTAGCAAATATTTTCTCCTTTTTTCTAAGACCTGGGATATATTTCAGGATAGGGAAGGGAATTAGAAAAGATACCTGGTAGCACACAGTTGTGTGAGGTGTTCTCTGTGCGATCTCTGTGCTGAGCAGAGATCACTATGCCCAGGAAAAATCTAGAGAGCAATTCAGCTAACCAGCACCCACATGAGGGTGAACACTGCAGCCCTGCATCACCACGGAGACCACCAGGCTGTGCAAGAACAGCTTACACAATACTCACTTGTCCCCGAGTCATGCAGCCAGAGTGGATGTGAAAAGACCTCAGGACTGATCCTACTGCTCCTATTAACTGCAGTGAAAGCAGGAGAAGATCTTTTCTGTGCTTTAGAAAGCTTCATCCAAGGTCAAGGTCTCCTACTTTTTGAGACCTTAGAGATCCAAGGTTGCCCTAGAGAAGCTTGCTGTCTGAAGACAGTTGAAGAAGTCTGATTTTTATTATCCTTTTCTAAACTCACTGACCAAATGGAAAAATGAAACAAATTTTGACAAAAGGATTTGGAAATCACTTGTAAAGAAGGAAATTTAAAAAATATTTCCCAAATTTAATTTTATTTTATTTGGAAACTTTAATTGGTTGGCTTTTTATTTCCTGGTTAATAGCTGGTGTCTTTATTCTTTGTTACAGTATTGCAGGAATCCTGATGGAGATGTGAATGGACCTTGGTGCTACACAACAGACCCGAGAAAAGCCTGGGAGTACTGTGACATTCCCAAGTGCCGTAATTATTCCTTTAAAGACTAGTGTCTCCCTTTCCCTTAAAGACTAGTGGCTCCCTTTCCTGTACCTTTTTATAACAACTGGAGAATAATTGGTGATTAGTCTGGAAGACTGATCTACGTGCAATTGCTTTAGATTAGAAATTAAGGCTCTTGGGAAGTGATGTTCAAGGTCTCTGTCTGAAGTCTTAAAATTGATCTTCCTTGAAAGCCCCAAGATAGGGAGCCCACTAAAGCTCATGGGGTTTTGCCATGTGTTTCAAAATGGGCCGTTCCAGCAGAAATTTTCCCTGCTCTTGCCTAATCTCCTGGCATAACTCTGTGTGTGGCCTTGCTGAACAAGGCATGCTCTTATCCATGCAAAATTTTTGCACTCCCTGCTCATGTGTCTCTGGTTCTGCTCTGGATGATAACCAGATTGTCCCTCCTCTGATATTGTACCATATCTGATGTCTGCAAAGTGCATCTGACCCTAAATATTCAACAAGATGCCCTTTGTCTTTGTTAGTTGTAATCAAGCCATACTCTGAATGAGGTGGTGCAACAAAGTATACAATGATAAAATTTTATAACATTTTGGTTTCCAGTCCTTTTATGTCCATCAACAACAAAAACTATGCTAAGGAAGAGAGGTAGCTCTCAAGAGAAGGGTGACTTTCTTGCTGCTTTATCCTCTAATAGGTGAGCAGAAGAAAATGTGCTCAGATCAAAACCCAAAAATGGAGCAAACAAAAAAAATAAAGTTTTTCTATACGCACTGTAGCTGTGAAAGTAGTACTGTAGTGAACGTGTTGGGCTGGGACTCTTAAGCAAAAAAATTACATTTTCACATGACTATTGTATTCAATTTTGATGATCCATTTCTTCTTTAAATTAATACTGTTTTTTTGTTGAGATGTTAATCTAAAGAACAGAGGAAATGTGGCTTTTGCCTTTAATTACATTAGTTAGCTCTTTTTGTTGACAAAATTCTAAATTCTGTGTTGATAAGAGTCAGTTTACCAAGGCGAAGTAAGAACTACCTTTTTTAATAACTCAGAGACATCTGAAGTGCCAAATGATCCTGAGATAAAAGTTAACAAAATTTTGTTCTTAGAAACAGTGATAGAATTTCACCTGCTGTACCACCAAGATTAGTTTAAAACATCTGCCAGTGCAGCTTCTGCACTGCTGATGTCCATAAGAGTCCATTTAAGAATGTTGAGAGAATTTATTTCTTCTTTCTCTCTCTTTTCTTCTCCTTCCCCTTCTGTTTTTGTTTTATTTTGGTTTGGGTTTCTTTTTTTCTATCTGACTGTAGAGCTACTCATGTAATTCGTTGGCCACTGAGACCTGTATGTGAAAAAAAAATTACTAGGCATTTTAAGGTGTTCCAGATGAAGGTAACCTAACAAAATATACTTGATGTATGGTATCGAATTACTTGAAGAGAGTCAGAAGCTGAAGTGACAAATGCAACAGGTTCACCTGCGAGTTTAGTGAGTTCATAGTGAATGTAAATCAAACTGCTAAAGTTCCTTAAAGTGATTTTTTTTTTTCTTATTCTGAAGCTCCTCCTCAGTATGAATGTGGAAAATCCAAGTTCAGACCAAAATTGTGTGCTCAAAGGATTGTTGCAGGGTGTATTTCACATCCACACTCCTGGCCCTGGCAGATCAGTCTCCGTACCAGGTATGGTTATTCCCCATTACATTAGACTCTACATGCAAGGAAACATTGCCTCTCATAGGATGTTACAGTATGTGGTTTAAGCATTCTAAACTTGATTTTAATTTTAAAATAGCTCAAGGCTAAGCATTGTATGTGCTATTCTTAAAGAAGGTCATTTAGACAACCAAGAACTCTCTAATTTGTGACACACAATGAGAAGATCAATAAAATTGTTAATTTCAAAAACATTTTCAGTAGAAGGCAGAATGACTTTAAATCTCTCACTGTATTCTACAATAGAATCAGATTCCAATGAATAAAAGCAACAGTATGGCTAGTACACCCCTTGATCAGTGCTTCCATGTAAGTATTTGATTCTACTGGCAAAATTATTAATAAAACTAGGAATCAAGACCAGTTGTAGAGCTTTATGGCTGTGATTAGAGCTAGAAAAATCAGAATCTCTAAAAAAGTGAACCTCACTGCACATGGGGTTTTCCAGTAATAGAAATGCTGACTAAAAACGAAGATCTAGGTGTTTTCATGTAAGGCCTCATAAAAATGTCCGCAGAACCCTACTGTCATTTTAAGAAACATTATACAAGGAAAGCAAAACATTTCTTAATGAAATTGTGGAAATAATATCTTTAGTTTTTAAAGGCACACATGTTAGAAATATTACCCAATAAATACAGTGGGATTAACTTCCCCATCTTAAACCACTGCCCTTTTCATGCCTTTTTGCTCTATTACAGTTTTGGCTTGCATTTCTGTGGAGGAACTCTGATAGATCCTCAATGGGTTCTTACTGCCGCCCACTGCTTAGAAAAGTAAGTATCTGTTACAGTCTGCACCACCAACTTCTTACACTAGATAGAAAATCACAGGAGAAACAAAAGACACCCAATAACCAACCCGAGCTGGTTGCAAACAGCTGAGAATTGAGCCAAGTCTATTTGTCATTCATTAAAGCTGAGTTTTGACTGCAAAACAGAGTGACAGTGATAACTTCTGCCAATTTGATTTCATGTGCCATTGTAAGGGATTAAGTTCACTCCAAAGCTGGCTATCTGGCTTTGCTAGAACAAGGTGCCCAATAATATTGTAGGTGGTCTATGTCCTGGTTGTGTATTCATCAGCTCACCATGTGCAATCATTTCCAATAGGTCCTCACGACCAGCTGCATATAAAGTATACCTTGGATTACACAAAGAAGTAGCAACAGAGCCATCAGTACAAATCCGTGATGTAGAGAAGTTGTTCAAGGAGCCACGCAGAGCAGATATTGCTCTGCTCAAATTGAGGAGGTACCCTTTCACCTGAAGCATTCCTTCGTTCTGGTGGGACAAAATGACTAAAAAGTGTTTGCTGGTGTTGTAGAAATGAGTGTTTCTGCACACTCTTTGTTCAGTTAGTGATTTGAGACCCTCTTTTTCTTCCTTTTCTGCAAAAGCTCCAGGATTTCAGAAAGGGAAAGGCTGCCTTGGGAGGAGAGGAGTGCTAGGGACAGTTACCCAGGCTGGAAATGCACTGGGTGTCATCTGCTGGAAGGTGAGGCAGTGGCAGCAGAATAGGAGGAGGTAATGCCTAGAGGAGCTTTCAGTCTGTGTTTCTACATGCTTCTACCTTGATAAGGTAATGATGGAAATCTGCAGTATTAGCATGATGTCACTCCATGCTGTTTCCATGCTTTGGTGTGGAGATTTCTTCTTCCAGCAGGTCTGGCCAGTGGGCAGGCAAAGAGTTTGATGTAATACTCAGTATGGCCCTTCTTGCATCTGTTCTCATTCATCAGAAATGCTCTCAGTGGAACTGTGCAATCAAAAGGAATTTGTCCGTGCAGCTGCAAGCAGATGTGAATGTGTGGTGCTTGGGCTTCCACTGCTGTGGCTGCAGTGCACATCCAAAACACATGCAGGGTCAGCATAAAAATGTGGCCTTGTAAGTGAGCTTTAGCTGCACCCAAAGGCAAGTCAGATGGTTCTGCTGTGTGCTAAGTGTCCCGACAGAAAGTGATTTATAATCAGACTGGATGCAGACAGAGCAAGCTAACATCCAGGTGTTAAATGCCGCTGATTCATACCCTTTGTAGTAGTTTTTGGCTATGCATTAGCCTAAGTCAAAGCATTCTCCTGGCTTAATGTTGTTTCTTTTTATGTCATTCTCCATTTCAGGCTTTTCCCTTTTGTGTATCACTTTCTGAGGGTTTAGAGCCTAAAAGCAATTTTGCACATCAGAAAAAAACCTTAACTGAAACTAAGGATTTAAATGATAAGAGGCTGAATAAGTGTAAGGTCTGTTTAGAATCCTGAAGGTACTATTAAATATAATTGTGCTAATGCTTGTTCCTGTTTGTTCATTTCAGACCAGCAGTCATTAATAATCATGTAATCCCAGTTTGTTTACCAAAAGAAAACTCTGTGTTAGGAGGAAGAGAGGAGTGCTATGTGACGGGATGGGGGGATACAAAAGGTGAGACAGCATTAACCCATTTAAAAGCTCCATGTTTGGAGACTGGTATATACTTGTACTCAAAGTAGAGTCTCTTTGTGCCCCACACAAGCTACTGATGAAAAACTTATTTCATCAAAATTCATCAGGTGCTGCCAGTCTTTCCACTATCTCTCTCTGACAAGGATTCTGCTAAATCATTCAATGCCATGTAAACTGAAACCTTCTAAATAGATGCTACAAGAGGACAAGCAGAGCTAAGTAGTCACTTCTCTCTCAGTCCATATGCTTTTCCCTAAAGTGGGCTTTTGCCCAGTTGGATGGAAAGTTTTTCTAGATTTAGCTGATTTCCCAATCACATAAATGTGAGTTTGCTCATTCTCTTGAATGATTCTTTCTCCCAACCAGCCTGGTTCACATCTCACACAAACAAAATCCTCATTTTCAAACCTCCCACTCTGTCTCTGTGGAGAGGTGCATCGGTACCCTCTCTGCCTCCTTGCCCATCATGTCATTTTCAACTGTTTACTTTCTACCTAATTTCTTCCACAGAAAACTCAGATACAGATAAATAAAATGGCTTGGGAATGACTCCCACAAGTATCCGTGGGTACTGGATCCACATGGATCTACTGTGAGAGCAGGAAGGTCAATGGTGGGTGGTGTAGGGTGATAATAAATACCATAATATTGATAATGCTTACTGATTTTGGTATATCTTTATATTGTGCCTGTGAAGTGTATGCACAGTGCACACTACACTGATTTTACTGCTTATCTATATCCTGACATTTGTGTTTTGTGAATATGGTAATTACCTTTGTCATTCTTTTTTGGTTTCATTTTTATTTGCAAAGGTACTCGTGGTGATGGCTACTTAAAAGAAACTGGCTTTCCTGTAATTGAGAATAAAATATGCAACCGCCCTGAATTTTTGAATGGTAGAGTCAACAATCATGAACTCTGTGCTGGGAATATTCATGGTGGCACAGATACCTGCCAGGTAAGAAAGTCTGTGAGCATGAAAGTTGGTTGTAAGCACATTCAAATCAAATAAGGCATTGCTTTTTGGTCTTTAGAGGCCCAGAATTATCCTCAGGATGTTACCACACCATGTGGTATCTGAGCTGAAAAATGCCCATATATTCTGCTCTTTTCTTGCTCCCTTGGCTGCTGCTGGGAAGTGGGACAGTTTTTCAGATAAGCCTGAACTACAGAGCACATGGTAACACACAGGTGCACAAGTCAGGTGTATGGAAGCCAACTTAGAATGACAAAAGGTCTGATTTTTTTTCCCCAGGCCCCTTTTCTTGCCTCAGCCAGACTATCTCAAGTGTCCAAGGTAGCTCAGTTAACAACATCTCAGTTAGCAGTCAAGGAAGGATGCAGTAGAGCCTGCCATGCAGGCAAAATGAGGGCCAAAGGAACTATGAATTTCCAAGTATCAATGCCACTGGATCATCTAGTAACAATAGGAACCCAAGAGGATCTCAGAAAAGAGACTGAGTGAGGAAGCACAGTTTAAGTTAATAAGGGCAATCAGATTCTTTCTCAATAAATCCACTTACTTCAAAAATAAATGTAATGCCTGGGTGACATGAAAAAGTGACTTTACAAAAGTGTTCAACAACATGGATAGAGAACTCTTACCTTACCAGAATTCCAGTGTTTCCTCATAACTTCTGTGTCCTTCGCATGTAGGAGGTACTTCTGTTTCTGTGCCTCCTGTGAGAAGGCCACATGGGTCTGTCCAAGAAGGAATCATCCTGTTCTTTCTCTGTTTAGGGGGACAGTGGAGGACCTCTAGTCTGTCTGGACCAAGGTAAATTTGTCCAGCATGGAGTCACCTCTTGGGGCCTTGGCTGTGCCCAACCCATGAAACCTGGTGTTTATGTTCGAGTCTCCAACTATATTCCTTGGATTAAAACTGTGATGGAAAGCAACTGATCCTGGGTATGGACTGCCCTCTTCTGGAAAGCAGAATGCACATCAGAAGTACAAGATTCCAAGTGCAATATTAAAGCTACAATCATTCATAAGAAAGCAAAATAAATATGATCATCCATTTTAAATTGCTATAAATCAATAGTCATTACCAAGAAGCCCAACTGACCATCTGTTACCCTCTTTCTATATGTTCTGTGGTTTTCTATGTCTGACAGTAGACCTACCCAGCTCTGAAATACATGTCAAAAATCCCAACCTTAACTGTAACTGGACACCTGCATTTTAATCTTATATTAGATTCTACAATGACATTTTCTTCTAAGGTCATCATTTGCAAGATGTCATGCTTCCAACATATGAAGAAATGAGAACACTTTTCATTTTCTATGAGTTTTCTGAACCTCTTACCAATTTGATGCTACAAACCAGAGAAGAATCTCACAGTGCATGTCTTATATGCCTGTAAAGTTTTATTAGATATATCTGATAGCATTAAACACATGGGATGGGGAAAAAAAAGAAGGAAACACGTTTGGTTTGTGTTTTTGTATTTTTTATTGTCATGGAAATACATGTGTTAGCAAAAGTATAAATGTTGCATCAAAGATATAAAACAGTGAATAAAAAACAGCCTGACGCTGAAGTTAGTCCCTAGCAAGAAAGGAAAATAGCTATCAATGATTACCACAAGTAGTGACAATGCATTTACATATTATAAAATTTAGTTGTCCACAGTACCCATTTATTTCTTTTTATAGCATTATCTGACTACGTAACTGTAAGATGTACATTTTTCTTCTCTAAAAGAAGATTATGTACACATGTGGTTATAGGAAGTGAAAGCTTAAACCTTTTGAAATGCTTTCCAGGAAAAGCTTGACTCCTGCTTGCCAAGGTGAAACAATTGCTGACTATGAACTCCTGCTCACATCCCGACTCTCTTGCATATAAACCAGGGAGCTCCCCACAGGCATCTGGGGACCCCCAGCTCTGTGTAGCATCCTTCCTGCATCCCCAGAATGTGCTGAGTCTACTCCAAGTAACAGTAATCCCCTCCTGAGGTGAGATTTGTCTTGTCCATTTTACGCACTGGAGAGGTGCACTCCCAGACAAGCCAAACTGTGCATCATTTTTAAATTGTGTTTATGTTTTTGTATGCCTGTACATACAGAAGGGATGTTTTGTATCCTAGGAGTTTTGGTTTGGTTTGGTGTTTTCTCACATTGCCTTAAAGGGAGATGAGAATTATAAAGCATAGTTAGGTGGCAGGGTGATTTTTGAAGTTTCTACACCTGGAGTCTGATTCTGGGAGATGCAATCATCTCAGGGCAGTGCCTCCCTGAGCAGGAGTAGCTCTGATAAAGCACATCCCACCCCCCTTTCTGGTCAGAGGGATTCACTGAACACAAATACCCTCCTGCATATTTTCCATATATATCCACTTTGATCATTAAGCCAGCCAAGAGATTTGTACAATACTTCCCTGGCAACAGAAATTCTGTGTTGCAGCTTGGTCTGTGATTTGTTAAGCTCTTCAGATGTGAACTCTTGAATGCATGGTTAATACCTGGCTTGTAGACAGAGAAACCATTGGCCTGCTCTCCTTGCCAAAATGGTAAGAAGTGCCTGGACATGCGTGAGTTGCCACAAAAGTCCCAACTCACAACCCTTTAAAAAGTGCCAATTGTGATCTTTTCCTTCTGCCAGACTGTCAGCGGCAATAAAAATTGCCACTTTCTGCAGCAAACATTTGCACAGTCTGGGTGAAGTAACTCAGCACATTTGGTGGCAGTGGCACATTTGACCCAAAATAGCACTTCCCCCTGCTTGTTGGTCCAAGAAACCTCTTTGCTGGCAGGAAGAACACAGCTGTGTTTCTGAGCTCACATTGTTCGTGTGCCTTTGGTGATGGTGTGGTGACCCTTTGTCTCTTGTGTACCTCAGATCTCTCACTGAGCCTCTGGAGGATACACATGCAGGACAGCTATAGCTGACAGAGTTAGGGCCCTCCTTGAAGAGTTGCCTCTCACTGAGTGAGCTGGGTCACAACAGCCATTTTGCTGTCAACACATGCACCTTAGGAAAACACTGCTGTGCCTCCTGAGAAGCTTGTAGGACATCCCTGTAAGTATTAAGCGCTTTGAGGCACACATGAATTTAGAATAACTTTTTTTAAACAAACAGCCTGTCCTGTGGTCTGCATGCCCACGTGCATCACCTCCGTGCAGCTGGTTTTCCTTGGGGTTCTCCTTCACTGAAGCTCTTCATCTGGTTCCACCACCTCATCTGTCCTCTCTCGCCCACAGGAGTGGAACCCCACTGTCACCAAACCGCTGGCCATACCCCACGTTACATACCCACTGCACCTTCATGAGGCAGCACAAAGTCTCACAGAGATGGGAGGATTTTTCAGTTTACAAAATCCCTGTTAGGGATAAGAGTTAGCACAAGAGCAATTATCAAATACAAACACCACCTGAAGTTGCTAACTGCTACTAGATTAGAAGTCAAAACATACGCACAGGCTTTTTTCTGCTGTCCTTTACAAAATTAATTTTTAAGAAATAAATATATTAAACATTCTGACACTGCCCCTAGCCACTTCACCTATCAAAATTTATCACTTATATTATCTTTTGAGCAACACATAACGCTATGCAAAACAAAGCATAATCTCAAAGGCAGAAACAAGTCTTTGCATCTCTCACTTCTCAACATGTTTTAGTTGTCCACAAACAGAAGAAACTGGCAAATATTAATCACATTTATTTGGAAAGTCGAAGCTTTAAAAGATCTCTGCAGTCCTTCTCAAACTGCTTAAGTGTTTAAGACACTGATTTAAAAAAAAAGAAGTCACAAAGAAGAAACACTAAATGGAAGAGAGTGGTTCAGCTCATCCAGCATCACATGTGATTACTTCACCTGGTTCTCCATGGTGCCTTCAGCAGGGGTTGGCTGGGCTGAGTTTTGTGGCTGGGTGCCTGCACTTTCCACCCTGCACTGAGACACAGCATCTGGCCAGTGCCAGCCCAAAGCTTCCAGTTCAGGGCTGGTCTCTACCAGCCAGCCTTGGGCTATTGTCTTCAGCTATCTATAGGGTGTAGGAGAAGTTTTCTCCCTGTATCAGTAGCTCCAGTCTTGGGTTGTCTTCTAGATTAGCTGGATACATTGTGAGATGTTCATTTAGTTTCATATCTCTAAGTCATTACTGACTTTTGCTAAGCATACCTTTGACCTTTACCATGCCTCAGAGTAAGTTAGAAACAGCCTTGAAAGACAGGCCTTTATCACTAACTGCCTAAAGTGTGCAAACATTAGGCTGGGATTATTATTAAAGGTCCTGTTTTCCTCCAGAAGGGCTGCTGATAAGGGCAGTTGCTGGGTAAAGGCAGGGAGAGTTGGGAACTGTCGAAAATTACAGTATATTCCTTACCATAGGAAATCCTTGTGTGCTCTTAGGATTGTAAGACTGGAGCAGTGGTCATTGAGTTTCACTGACTGTACTATAGTGCTACTCATTTGTGGTACGAACCTTCCAAACTCAGTCCTATATTTGCTTAGGCTAAATACATTTTTTTCTGAGCTTATAAGGCCCTTAACCACTGCTCACTGACTTTCTTTTGTTTATTTATTTCTCTGTTGGTAACAGGATACCTTTTGAATGCCACATCTTTTCAAGTCCTTCCCTGTAAGGAGTGTATTGTTCACCAGCCAGTGGCCAGGACACCATTCTTGATGAAGGTCATACAGGAGAAAGGAAAAGCAGTCTGTCCCTGGAATCCGCTTGCAGAGCCAGAGAGTTACTCTGTTACATCATCTTCAAAGGACCAGTTAACACTTCCCTCCATAACCAAAGCTCCTGTCTCAGCCCTGCCCAAGACAGCTTAACATCTCTGTCAACAGCCCAAAAAAATTATCCCCAGGACAGAAAGATGGCAAATAGTGATAATGAACAGAAGACAGAAATTGCAGGTCACCTTGGCAGTGGTAGGGTAAAGGAATTTGGTTTGTAGGGATGGGCAGAGAGCATGATTTGCAAAGGAAAAAATCAGCATGCTCTTGAGAGAGGTGTTTGGAAAAGCATTTAAAAGAGGAGAGCAGGGAGAATCCCTTCCCTTGGAGATATGAGGGGTGTCACATGAACCCCAGCTGTGTCTGGGAAAGGCACTAGTGGGCAGCAGGACAGTCTGTCCCACAGAGCTAATGCCCTCTGCAGGGTATGACCCTACATAAAGCCCTGGAAAGGCGAGGAGGACTGCTGCTGCATTTCAGAAAGCCCTTGAACAAGGAGGGAAGCAGGGCTTTTGTTGAAAAGGGTCCCTATGGATGACAATCAGACCATAGAGAAGTTCTCCTGATGCACACTGCTGATTCCCAGCCTTCCCAACCAGGGAAAGGTCTGATCACCCTGATCAGTACCCTCCTTTCTGAGCTATCATGTCTTCTATTTGTCCAAATTCTTTAGGGGCAAAGGAGGTCAGGTTGAAATAGTCATCCTCTCCTCCTCAAGGTCATCTAAATCTTAAACAAGCAGTACTGTTTAAACTCTTCCCACCCAAACAGAAATCCTAACAAAACAATAAACAAATGTCTCAGATAAAGAAATAAATACAAGGGCACTGAGCTGGACAGTGCATCTTTTTAAAGCTGTTTGTTCTCTCTGAAGAACCACAGTGCCTTCTTGCAAACAGTTTACTCAGAAAAAAAAAAGAATTTATTCCATATTCATAGAAAAATACACTACTTGTATTAAATGTCCTTGTGCTTAGAAGAAGAACATGAAGTTTAATCCATATTCTGCAGTGGTGGCAGGTGGAGAACAAATTCCCATTATGGGAACAAAGTTCTTAGCTCAGTGCTGTCCTTCAAAAATCAAATGTAAGAGTTGGTGTCCCGGTGTTTCCGTTTCTTGCCACATTTTCCAAAATGACTGTTGAAACAGAAGGGGAGAGGGATATAAGTGTGAAAAATCAGGAAAACACATAGTTCAAGTTGTAGTCCAAGCTGCAGTACTGATACATTCCTCCTTCTTTATTTTGTACATTGAATCAGGCAAAAGTTCTTAATAATATCCAAAGCCTCTCCTTGAAACCTTAATATATAGCACTAGATCCTCAAATTATTTAGCCAAGGTGTAAATATTCCCCTCATATCTGCAGGGCAGTGAAGAGTCTGGCTTGCTGTGTGCCAGGAGCAGGAAAGCTGTGCCTACAACTTTTCACCTATAAATCCATCTCATATGTGACCTTTAAATGACTTCATAAATTGTGGAATTGCATTTGTGATAAGGGACCGTTCTTCACAGGATGCTTTGACTGAGGTAAGGGGCTGGTTTTCTCAAGCAGAGAGTTGCAGGCTATGCTTTGCAGCACCTCTCTTGCACACTATTGCTTTCTGCTTCCAGAGATGCATAGGAAAACTTGTGTCCCTATGAGAAAAATACAGATTTTATCACCAGACTTTTTTTAACAGCCTTCCTTAGTGATACTGTGAAGTTCAGGTTTCTGTTGAGGAAAATACCACCTACTCATAGCATCAGCCTAACTAGGAAATTTACTTTGACACTGGAGAATGTCAATGCTTTATGGCAGTTGGTAAAGCTGGAGGACAACATCCTCAGGAAACCTCATCCAGCTATAAGGAAGAAAATACATCTGATACCTTGGAAGCTGCTCCACATCCTCCACTGTCTCTGGTAATGAGATTCCCTTTGTCTCTGGCAAAAGCAATACTAGGATCCCACAGACAGCTGCAAGAATACCTACAATGGATATTGAAGAAATACAAAAGCAATAAGAACATTGTTACTTTTCTATTTTCAGCATTTATCCAGTAAGAAAAGCTTATTCAGATTAAGTTTGAAGTGAGACATTTTAAGGGCATCAGCTATTTCTGATTAACTCTAATCAAATACCTCTATGTTACATTAATTTAGCCTATTACAAAATCACTTGAGGGCTAGGAGTTCATTTGCAGCCTGATCTCCCCAAAGGGAGATCTTAGAAGTCAAAAACCTGAGATAAGTGCACATGGGCAAATGTATAAAAACAGCACTGGAACCAGGGTGGTATTTCTCGCGGAGAACAGATCTGCCTTTGCTCAAAGGGCTCTGTCATGCAGATGCATCTGTGTTTCCTGAAACCACTGAGATTTTCCTGAAATACTCTCTTCCTTTATCCATGGCCAAAGTAAATTATGTGTTTCAGAATAAAAATTCCTCCTTGGGGAACAGCATTCAGATACAAGCTGAATTACAAATGGATATTTTGGAATAATTTCCTTCATAGATATAATTCACATAATGTAGTAAGTCAAAAATAGAAGGGCTGGAGCAAAAAATCAAATGTTCCCTGACTGTTGCACAGTTCACTCTGATCTCCTCTGATTTCGTAGCTGTTTACTTAAGATAGAGGGAATTCATGTGTCCCTCAGAAGCAGCAGAATTTAATAATTAGATAATGTGAACACTGTACTTCTATCTATGTCTTTTCTTGAAATAATGGTAATCTTTTAAAAAGTCTTTTGTCTTTCCAATTTTGTTTTCACCTAAAGTTGTCATTGGCGCAATTTTTCCTTCTTATTCTGTCCTTTTTATTTTGATTTTTTTCCAGTCACGTCTACCTCCTAGACGTCTCGTTTAGCCACACACTCCCATGCAATTACAGAACCTAGCTGTAAGCTTTCTCAGTCTTAAAGCACTTCACATAGTTTTTTTGCTCCTTCAGTGGAGTTACCTAAGCAGACCTGAGCTCTTCCACACTGTGCAGTGAAATCACTCACATTTCACCCATTTGCCATTCAGCCTCTTGCTCTAGGCCTGAAGGTAGAGAACCGCTGGTCTGAGGTGGAGATGAGGCCACACACTACTTTTACCCCAAAAGAAAAGCTCTGTTAGGAGAAGGATATTTAAACCAAAAGTACATTGTAAATCAAATCTTACTGAAAATAATTAGAGGTAGCTCCAACCAAATGGCTGCTAATCGAAAAAGCAGGAACGGGGCTATGATCCCACCTAGATCACACAGACTTGAACACAGGGAGACACCAAAGTTTCTGCAAAAGACAAAAATACCAGATATTAGAGAAGTGCTACCAAACGGAATAAACAGATGTTTAAGGAGTAGAATGTAGACTTAGCTCCAAAATTATCTCTTCAGTATATGCCATCCACATTAAGCAGTGGCTATTCAGCTGGAAAACTCTGGAGGAAACCAAGTTTAACTAAAGGACAGTGAACTAGGAAATGGGGAAAAGCAGATGGAGAAGTTGAACGATTCCTGGGAGCTTTTGACGTACCTCAGTGTCGTAGGGTACAATTCACTGTTCACTAGATAGACAACTTCAAAAGCTATTGTGATACTCAGTCTTCCCAGTGTGGCAACTGTCGTTTTGAGCCATGGAATACCTGTTCATACAAAAAGAAACACTTCTGTGTGAAGTGTGCTCTGCCACACCAGCAGAGCATTTCTGAGAGCCCCAGGCCTGTCAGCAGAAGTTATACCATAGGAACACTTTGCAAATCAGACTGAAAGGCCACTGTTGAAGGTATCAATCTATACTGGCATTTATTGCTCTCAAACATCATGTAAGGCTGCTTTGGAGAGTTAGAAATCACTGGAGTTGATTGATTCAAGATGCTGGTGGGGCATAACAGCATGGGCGGGAGAATAACCATCAGAAGCTTCCATGACCACATCCGACTGTGCTCCACAAAGGAGTACTTATCTATACAGGCATGTTATGCTGTAAGAAACACTGTCAAAGCCTTCTGACCACAAGGAAGGTAGCTCTAAAGCTGCATAGAATCATGGAATCATTTAGGTTGGAAAAGACTTTTAAGACCATTGAGTCCAAGAGTTAACACAACCCTCCTACTCCACCACTAAACCACGTCCCTAAGTGCCACATCTACACATCTCTTAAAAACTTCCAGGGAGGCTGCAGTAAAATAATTGTCCCTAGAGCAGTCCACCTACCCCTTGTAATTTTTCTAGCCACTGCACATTAGATACACTCCTAATTATGCTACTCCTGGTCATCCTCCCGTCCCCTTCCAGCATGCCTGGCATGACTGGCATGGGCTGTACCTGACACTGCTCCGCTGGCTCTGCCCAGCTCTCCCAGCTCTACTCAAGCTCCAGTGAGCAGCCACTTCCCTGAATACATCAGTGGGAAGCCCTTGTACATCAGCAGGGGTGCAGTGGTCACCCACACACGGTAAGGCAGAGCTGCCCCACTCATTGTGAGCAACCTCTCTCTGGAGAGCTGGTGCTCTCTGGAAGTGCATCACAAGGAATGTGATAAGCACTTTTGCCATGCCCTTGGGAGAGGACAGTCTCCTGCATGGTCTAACCATGACTAGACAGAGAGGGAGGCAAGTGAAACAAATCTGAACTCGGCACAAAGAGGAGCTCTGCCACCAGAGAGGGCTCTGGCAGTGATTGTGTTTTTTCAAACTTTCAGTAGGAAGAAAAAGAAAACACTTCAGTTTTCTCTGAACCAAAAAATGAGACACTTGGGTTTATTCCCTTCCAAAACAACCAAACAAACCCCCATCAAATTTCATCCCATGTTGCGAGACACTGTTTATGTCCTGAAAAGTTCTGTTTTCAAAAACATATAAGAAAAACAAAGGCTGGAAAGAGCAAAACAAATCCACATCATCTCCCTGGCACCCCTTTAGTCCATCAGACTCCCACGGTGATGGTGACGTCCATGTGGATCCTCCCTCTGCCAGGGGACTCGAACCGTGTGAGCAACACAGTATGATGGAGATCACAGCTGAGAGCTGCATTTTTTTCCATCTGTGTAAACAGACTTCTTCAAAGCAGGACTTGGACCTCAAGTGTCCAATCTGCAAGTATCTTAATCCCCAAGATGTCCTCTCCTCATCCGGGCAGGGTCCTCTCAGCACTTCACCACTACTGAAAGAAAGCTTTTGGCAGCCCCATGATATAACTTGAGGAACTAAAGCCTCTTAGGATGGCCGGGACTGTCCCTCACTTTGACAGGAATAGTTCTGGGGAGGAAAAAGCCTTTCTCATGTCCACTGAGCTGCTGGTCCCCAGTTACGGTAAGGCAAAGCATAATCCTGTGGTTATACACAATTCAAAGCACTTCCAAATCCTTCCCTAGGGATTAAAAAGAAAAAACAAACAAAAACCAAAAACAACCAGAAGAACCCCCCCCAAAAAACATGGTAGGGAAAACAATTTAAAGAAAAGACAGAAGTGCTGGGAAGCCTTTGTACAATATCAGACCTTTTAGTTGTCCTTGAAACCAGATAAGAATGGCTTAATCAAAAGCCTTATCTTTCTTCCAGCCTCTTAGCATTGTCCAAACCCCTGGGAAAGTGAGGGCAAGGCAACAATCTCTGTGTTGTCCCACAGCCCCTACATTGTGTTGAGGATTGCATTGTTTTATTTGTAAAGGAAAAGACTACCAAGATGACTCGCTTAAATGACTGATTTCTTACATCACTAAGTGTGTTCCATGTCAAAGAATGTATTTTCCATTATGTTTGTATACTCTGCCCTTGCATTTGTCTTTAAAGAGAGTACAGGGCCTTTACAGACATTTTCTCTAAGACTACCCCCAGCTGTTGTTCATAACCCATCAAAGATATGATTATTCCATGTTGCAGGGCCATCTATATACAAATAAGGTGTGTTGTTCCATGACTGGGTGCTGCTTGTATCACCAGATGCTTTTTCTTTTATGTGCAGTTTTGTGTGTCGCAGTATCTTTGCTCAGGGGGTGTCAGAGAGAAGCCATTGACCTGAAGAGCCTGACACAGGGAAGGGAATTACCTTCTGGCAAGAAGGCAGTAATGAGACATGCAATGCTTGCCACGATGTTGCTCATGGCAAAGGGCAGGCGCCGGCCAATGCGATCAATTGTCACTATGATTAGGAAAGCAGCAGGCAGCTCCACAGCTCCTGAGATGAAGAAGTCTAGGTAGAGGTTTCCTCCGATAATTCCCAGGCGCATGACAAGCCCTTGGTAGATCAGGGCACTTGTGAACCTAAACAGCAAAGGGAGAAAAGTGTTGAGAGGCAAACAGATGATTGCAAGAAGCTGGAGAGACCCTAAAAGTCACAAGGGAATCTTTCCTCAAAACCCACCACCCTGGTAACAAGTTGGACTGACATGGGCACTCACCAGGCGTACATCAAGATGAATGTGTTCCTCCTCATCTGGGGAGTCCTCACCAGGTCAAGAAAGGAGGGGTTACTGACCTCCTCGTTGCTAATAGTTATCTGAGGAGATAAGTGAGCAGTAGTCAGCTGTCAGGCATCAGGCAGGCACTGGGGCAGAGTTCCCGTGTAAATACAGTGATCAGCAATATTCCAGTCCTGCAAGCAAAGGTGCTGATGAGCCAGTTTGCTGCTCATAGCACTCCAGAGCAGTGCACAGGTACTGGAACAGCTAATAACTGGACATGGCTGTGGGCTTTCCTTAATGATGAATGTGCAAAAATCGATTAAAAAATTCCCAGTCTTTACTTGAGAATGGAAAAATTATTTCCTCCTTGTTGACCTGGATTTTCTTGGAAAGTAATAAGCTGTCATTGTCACATCAGGGCCACTGGGCACAGAATTGCCTTCTGCAAAGAGTGGCAGAGAGGAGGAGACACGGCAAAGCAATGGGCTGAGGGAAGCAGGGAGAGGGGGGCTGAGCAGCCAGAAATGGGCTTGGGAATGTCACTGGTGGCACAGCTGGACAGCAAGAAGAGAAAGGGAGCGAGAGATCTGTGACAGTGCTTGGGTGCTACAAAATATTCAACTAATGAAATTCAGAGTGTTTTCAAACACACACGCACTGTGCTGAACATGGCTTTTACCCTGAAAGAAAAAAACCTGCTAAGTATGAATTAATTGTCCTCATACTGCCTACAAAGTATAATAAATCTGTTCTCAGCTGCCTCCAATACAATCACAAAGAGACACTCAATGAAATTACTGATTAGAAGGTTTAACACTAACAGAAAAGAGCAGCATTTCACACAGGCTGTGTTTACCCATTGAAGTTCATTGCTATAGATATGACACAGCCAGAATACTAGCAGGGCCAAAAAGGGATTAGTTACATTGATTGAGCCTGTTTTTAACTCTGGCCAGCAGTTTTTAACCATGATGTCCAAGCCAGGTGGAAACCCTTTGTTCATATGATCGTTTGGCAAGTGAGGAAGACGCAAGGGAGATAAGGCAGAGGTGGTTTTAGGCAGGGATGGAACATGACTGCCCAAGAACTGGCAGCCACAGCTGGGATTGCTGTCAGCTCTCAAAGCAGCTGTGGGGGACATGGGATTAAACCTGCTGGGCCACTTTTAGAAGGATTTTAGGGAGCCTCCCTGCTTTAACTCTCCATTATTGATCCCTCCTGAGAGGAGGCCTAAGAGGGCAAAGAGAGGAGCAAACTCTTCTTTATTACCACAGCACCTGCTGCTCACACAGGTGCAGGAGCCCAGGCCAGGGGCAGACAGGGGTGAAGGGATGGAGAAGCTCAAGGCAACACGAAGATCCATGATGAGAACACAGGTAAAGCAAAAGGCATTGCCTGAGGGTCTCATCAGCTCAGCCAGGGCTGAGCCCAAAGCTTTCACTCTTTATTTGTTTTATTGTATTATAAGGTAGCACAACTGCTTTTTGATGAGATTTGGCTGGATGTATTTACACATGACTTTTTCATAACTGACTGACACAAAGCTTTGTAAGACAGAGAAACCCCACATTTGTTTGAACTTCCTTTCTACTCCGTCTCACTTTTCTTCTGTAACAAGAGCCAAAAGTTTTCTTCAAAGCACTGCCACTTGTGCTGCATGCCAGAGCCCTTAGTGAGGCAGCTGAGGTTGCTGGGTTTCTGCACTGCTCTTGGACTCTCTCATAACATGGTTATAAAGCTGCCATGTCTGTTGTTTATAAGAACAGGCCGCCAGCCATCAGTTGTGACTTTGTGCAAATATGGTTTTAGTTTTCCAGAGGACTAAAGATAAATTCAGCACAACTGCCACTTGTATTTTTATGTCTTAATAAAGTCAAAATAACCCGAAGCATGACTGAGCACTTTTTTACAGATGAAGAAAAAAAGCACTATGGAGAGTCAACTCTTTGCAGGGGAAGAAATCCTCTTTTTGTTCTTTGAAGTCAAGGAGAGCTTTGCTATTCACACTGGTGCAGCCAGGAATTCAGTGACAGGGCACATGTTTCCAAAGATACACTACTGAAAACCCTGGATGAAGTTTTATAACTTCCCTCATATTTTCATGTTCCAACAAAATTACATACCAGTTTTCCCACAATTATTTTTTATGTATATAGTTCTACACATGCTTAATTCTGCATAGGCCATGCATGTTTATACAGATATCATGTATATAACATTTACACATGTAAGTTAATGTATGTAAGAAATACATGTTTAGATATGGTCTATAGGGTAGGAAAAAATCTATATATAAAGGGACAGGTTTTGATCCACAATTCTCTTAAGAAGCAGCTCCTACTCAGAGGGTTGCAGCTCATTCTGGTTTTGGACAGAGACCAAGAATTAGAAAATTAGTTTGAAAAAATCCTCCATGCTAGGATAAATATGAGCAACTAGGAAAAAAAGAGTTTATAATTTACAATTAATGTAATGAGTTCTGTTTGGAGTTGACCTATACCAGGGTCATAACTCACAGAGCAAAAGCAGCAAATGTTTATCCTTTTTCATAGAAAGGTCATCTGTGGTTTCTGCATGCCAAGAAAAACCCAAAGCTGCAACATCCAGAGCTATGCAAGGGACTTGGCCAATGACATTGATACAGACATACTGGAAAATCTGAGTCAAAGTGCACTGAGGGATAATGCCTCTCACTTCTCCCTGGGCCTCCACACCTGCAGCACTTAGCCTGAAATTCTGGAGTTGTTTCATGAAAGAGAAGTCTGATATCTGTTAATGTGAGAAATACCCTTGATCCATTACCCATGTGCTTCCTTGAGATGCTCTCTTTCCTCTGGGCACAGCACAAAGGAGGACAGAGATTATACATTTAAAAGGTCTCAGGAACAGATCCAGCACAAATCTGGATGTGTGGAGGTTAATCTGTTGCAGCTGTGAGTGGCTTAAGGTCATGAACATGGATACTTTTGAAAAAAAAAAATAAATACAACTTAAAAAGCAAGGAAAGACGCATCTTTCTGACATGATGCTTTGAAAATGCTGATGTTTAGACAGGAAGTGGGTGTAGGAATGCAGGGCTGAATGTGGAGGAGAAGCTGCAGCAGCACAAACTTCCTGCTACATGACTTGGGGCACGCTTGGCACTGCATAATACTGACCAGGATGTGGGAATCTCACAGGTGTATATGCCCCAGCAAAAGACAGTAATTCATAGAATCATGAACGGTTTGGGCTGGAAGGGGCATTAAAGATCATCTAGTTCCAGCTCCCTTGCCATGAGCAGGACACTGTCTACTGGACCAGGTTGCTCAAAGCCTTGTCCAGCCTGGCCTTGAACACTATCAGGGATGGGGCATCTACAGCTTCTCTGGGAAATCTGTTCCAGTGCCTCGTCACTCTCACAGTGAAGAATTACTTCTTAATATCTAATCCGAAACTGCCCTCTTTCAGTTTAAGCCCCTTGGTCTGTTACTTCATGCCCTTGACAAAAGTTGCTCTCCAGCTCCCTTGTAACTCCCCTTTAGGTACTGGAAGGCTGCTCTGAGGTCTCCCTGGAAACTTCACTTCTCTGGGCTGAACAACCCCACCTCTCTCAGCCTTTCCTCACAGGAGAGGTGTTCCAGCCCTCTGATCATCTTCATGACCCTCCTCTGGACTCACTCCAAAAGGTCTATGTCCTTTCATAATCTCATGAAGTTTAACAAGAGGTTTAACAAGGTGTTGCACCTGGGTCCAGGCAACCGCTGGTATCAACACAGGCTGGGGATGAACAGATGGAGAGCAGCCCTGCCCAGAAGGACTTGGGGTGCTGGTGGATGAGAGGCTGGACATGACCCAGTCATGTGCACTTGGATGCCAGAGAGCCTATTGTATCCTGGGCCGTCTCAAAAGCAGCATGACCACCACGGTGAGGGAGGGGATTCTGTCCCTCTAGTCTGGTGAAACCCCACCTGGAGTGCTGCATCCAGCTCTGGGGTCCCCAGCACAGGAATCATAGAATGGTTTGGGTTGAAAGGAACTTTAATGATCATTCCAGTAAACCACATCTGTTGTCACAGAACCATAAGGCCAATACTGCAATAATCATGGTCTGAGAGCCAGACACTGCTACCAACACAGAACAAGCCAAATGCTGCAATGCCACAACCATGCTATTGGAAATTCATCAGTTCTGTCATGACCACTGGCCAAAGGTCTGTAACTCTAACACATATCGTCCTACTTGGTGAATAGTGATCTCAGAGAGAGCTTCCTCAGTTGTGAACTTTGCAGTGTACTTTCTCTCTATTGAGATGGAAGAAAATTGATACTTAAATTCTAATTTCATCTTCTCTTTGAGTTGTAAAAGAAGTTCAAGAAAAGGAGCCAGGGAAGTGGATCCTGCTATCTCCACTTGCTCTGTCAGTTAAAATGGAAACTGCTGTGAAATACTATTGTCCCTCAGGTTAGTTTCTGGTATTTTCCACAAGTTTTTAAAGTAGGAGTTTTACAAAAGAAACACCTGTTTTGCAAACTTATTTTTTCAGCCCGTATATTTCCAGCCAGTCCACTTTTACCATCTTGCAATTAACAAAGTAGGTGTAGGACTTGCAATCTTGTTCTGGTGTGACCCTTCAAGAGTCCTGTCTGTGCCTTAAAGAGAATGCATTTTAACACCTCTGAACCTTCCAAAGGTTAAGAAAGCTTAGAATAAAACCCTAGCTCAAAAACATGACTGTACCTCTGAGTAATGTGGTGAGAGAAATTTCCCATTGTGTTTGGCGATGTCGTGCATGATTTTTAATGCTTTCTCTCCCTTTTTGCGTGTCAGGAGCCAACGTGGAGATTCAGGAACCACCCTGTAAGAACACAAAAGTCATAAGTTAGTCTTTTACCCTGTAACATCATAAGTAATCCAAAGTCTTCTATCTTTTACCCTGTGTTAACAAAAAACACACTGATTTTTCAGTCTTTGGGATACAGAAACACTTTTGAGGAGTGTTTTTCCAGTCAGTCAGTAAAATATTTGATCCTAGTGGGCAAGAAAGAGGAAAATAGACTACATCTATACTCTGCGAAGCTGAAAAACCAGAAATCTAACTGTCTGCACAATGGTTGTCAAAAGCATAACCAACAAGCTAAGAAGGTTCCTGTAGAATAGCAGCAATGAAAGCCAACATTAAACACGTAGAGTAACACATCCAGGCAGATCAGGAAGCTTCTGGCTGTATCACTGTAAGACAGACACACACATCTTCTATAAACTGAACACAAAGCAATACCACTGATGGGTGTTTCAGTTTCTGCTAGCCTAGGATTAAGAGGATTCACAATTTAGAAGTTCAAGGCAGGCAACATTTAAGGAAGCAATGTTCAGGAAGAGGCTCTGTGAGTTAGTTTCTTCGGATCCATCCCATAGGATGGCTGCACTGAGACAGGTGTTTACCATGGCACAGTGCTCTGCTTTCTCATCAGCTGTCCTTCAGGGGACCTGAGGGCAAGGTCAGATTTGAACTGAGTAGATAATGAGAGGCAGAAGCGGGGTCTCATGGCTGATGGGAAAAATAAACTTTGGTCAAATTAACCTTATAAACAGAGCAGGGTTCTGTGAAGGGCCAGCTGTGGCTGATCAGAGAGACAAACTTTGGGTAGAAAAACTAAAGTAATGTATGTCTGTGGTTCACTAAAAAGGAGTCACAAATTACAAAGCCAACAATATGCAAATATCTTCTTCTTAACCTACATCTTCCACTCTGGAGACTTGGGACCACAGCAGGAGTCTCAAGGTGCTCAAATAGCAATAGCAATAAAGACTAGAGCAATGACAGCAACATTACCAATAGTAGAGCAGGAAGAGGAAGTTGGGCAGTGAAATGGCCAGCTGGATCCCCTGCCAGGTGGGAATCAAGTATGCAATTCCAGGGAGAATTATAATTCCCAGGGTAAAGAATATCTGAATCACGATTCCAACAATCCGCTGATCAGAACCAACGATCTCTGTCACTGAGCAGACAAAGCGAAAATAAATAACACAGAAACAAACCCAATTAAAAAAAAAATTATAAGAGGTGGAATATAAGGAAGGGTATTCTGTATCAGGCCACAGGTCTGTCTAGCCCAGCATCTTGTCTTCAGCAGTGTAGGCGTGTCACAGGCTGTCCAGGGCAAACACTGGTGACACCTCCTCATCAACTCACGCACCCTCCTTCAGCCAGAGGGGTTTCTGTCTGCGTGTTTACTACTGATCCACATAGGGCCACAACACGGGTTTGAGATTGCATCATGATCATGCTTGGTGGGCAATTCTTAGCATTCTGCCTGGGGCAGTTTTGGCACATGCCCCAGACAAGAGGGTCCTTCAGGCAGAGGCTGCTCCCAGCAGGTAATATAGACAAGGCACCGGTGGGGAAAAGAATTAAACCACACCATGATGGTTGCTCTGAGGGTAAGGTATGATCCAGTCTGGTTTATTTATTAGGACAATTATAGCTTTTGCTATTTGGGGGGGGTTTATAATTATTTGGTGGATGTTTTATTTTGTGAATGTGTCTAATAGCTGTGAAACCTATGCCTGTCTTTCAGACAATATCCCATGGCCGTGACATCCACAACTGAGGTGAGCAACGCATGAAAAAGTGTCTCCTGTTTGTTCCAAAAGTGTCACCACTACAACACCTTCAAACTAAAAGCAGAGGGTTTTACCTTGGTTTGCAACACACAGAAAACACTTTCTTTTAAATTTATTTATTTGTTTGTTTGTTTTACTAAAGCAGGCACAATTTTACAAGTAGCAATGGTTTGCTTTGTCTTGCAATGCAGAGAGATATGACACCACAAACATTTTTATTGACTATTCGTCACATCTGCATAGCTCAGGGGCAACTCTGTTGCCTAAAGGTAGCTGCTTAGCACTGCCCCCCAAAAGAGTTGGGTCGTATGTAAAAGCAAAGGGAGGTTATTGGGTCAGCCTGAAACACAGATCAAGAGCTTTGGAGATGTATTAATAGCAACCACCCTCATGGTGCAAACCAACTTATGGTCTGTATATGTTTCTTAAGAGATGTTAGGTTGGCAAACACTCTGGGTGATCCCAGCAGATAAGAGTTAATCCCTGGAGGGATTTAGAAGGAAGCACCCTATCCAAGAGTTAGGCACCTTGCTTAGGTCTGCAGT
>NW_008239110.1:19182526-19198418 GCF_000691975.1 Corvus brachyrhynchos
CAAGCTTGGCCATTTTAAGGAAGCCATGGATCTGCCATAAAACATATTGCTGGTTAGAGCACTTGCCAAAGTTTCAAGATAAGATCTCAGTTTAAAACTAAGCCATGTGCATGGAAGTGAGAGGAAAAGCAGCTTCTGGTCCTTTCACTGGATATTGAACATGAGCTGCTCAGCAGTGTAACTTTGCCCAGAAAAACAAAGTTCTTCTGGGCTTTAGATGCTAATAGGGCTAGACTGGTATGTTTGCACGTACATCACCCCAGTGCTCCCAGGTCCCACTGTAAGTGTTTATGTCTGGCTAAAATTCCGCTCCCATTCATCTAAATTCCACTAGGAATTTTAAACAGTTGTCACAGGCCTCACAGACAACAGCAATGATACAAGTTTTTGCCCTATATCATGATGTTATCACAATGTTTTGGTTTATAACAGTAGATCACCAAATGGCTGGTTTTATTTTTAAGTAAATCTGACATCCCATCTCCTGTAGGAGGCCTTCCTCACCATCTGGCTTTTTCAGGCTTTATGACTGCCTTACTGAACCTGGAAGTCATTCAAGACATCACAACAATATCCTTTCTCTGTCAAAAGGAAGCTTTCTATGCAAGGAGCTTCACTGCTATAGACCATAGACTGATAAATTACAATGTACCAAAGATTCCGTATCCCTGCTGTTTTGATGCTATTTATAACAAAGCTTCCCTTTCTTTTCCCTTTTCAGGAAAATAATAACCCTAATAAGGACCCTGGTGTCCAGCCTGACACTAAGCAAAGTCTCCCAGCTAAAGAATGAAAGCAGCCAGCCAAGCTGTCCTCCCAGTGAGGAGAAGCAAACTCCTCTGAGCATCTGTGGAAGATGTTCAGACTCTGCCAAAATAAACCATGTCCCTGTTTGTGTATCCGGTTTCTTTGGGGGCTGCTCTGTAGATTTTTATCATCCTGGTTATCTTCTATGTAATAACAAAACGTTTATATATGAATAATCCATTCCCTCACCTCTTAATCATTGGAGAGCAAATGCATTAACCAGGATGGATTTGCGTAATTATTTTTCTGCTGACTCTAGGGCCAGTGCTTTGTTCCCAAGAAAAAATATTATGACAAGAAGATGTAGCAAGAGTCTTTGTCCTCCAGAAATGCCTCACTCTTCCTAACCAAGAAAAAAAGAAGGTAACAGCTCTCACCCAGCACGTAGCATGTCATCCAGGTTCCCTTGCCAAACATGCCTTGGAGAAAACGGAAGATCAAAAATACAGTAAAATTTGGTGAAAATGCCACTATGATACCACATATCCCAACCCCAAGGCAGGACAGCAGGTAGATGAGGATTCTGCCGTATCTGTTGAAAAAGGAAAAGAAAGTGGAAATCATGAAAAGACACAAATATTTTCCTTTTTTCTCAACATTTCATTTTAGTGATAGATCTGAAAGTCCTTTTTTGAGACCAGCCTTTTTCCGAAAGGTAGCTCTCTGAAATTTTGTAGTATTGGCCCTTGGGATATGGAACTCTTTTCCCTGTAGTAGTTATCACTGTCTTTATATCACTAATTTCAAAACTAGTGATGTCCTCACCAGCCCTCATTTTGTTTTAGAAAACTGTTTGTCTTTTTGTATCTAAACTATGGCCCATACATTCCAGTTCAGGTGTTTGATCTGATCAGGTTTTTAATAAGGGCAATTTTTGTTGGGAATTTCTGTTTTCACAAATTAGTCTTCTAATAATAATTACAGCCAGTTCTGTGAAAATAATTTCTGCTTTACCTACTCGGTGTGATTTTCTAGGTTTGGTTTAGGTTTAGATCACTTCTTTTCAAAATACGCCTAATGTATTCAGGAATCTCACTCTCCAGCAAGAAACATAATTATGTGCCCAAGGTAAGCCATAACTTAAAAAAAAGTCTTCCTGTAGTTTCATGGAATTGTGTCCTTGGAACACAACTAGATCTTTTCTCATTGTTTTAAGAAGAAACGGTGAAAAATGATGCAGCTGTTTATATTACCATAAAGTATTTGCAACAGTATTTGTTTGTTCATTTTGTTCAAAGGGTTTCATGAAAAGAATTAATGCAGGACAAAACCCAGGAAATTTTCAACAAGATCCATTCTTTTGAGTGCTGTCAAGGAGACAAGAGTGAAATGATCTGGCTGCAGCACGTTCCCCCAGTGCTGTCAATGAACAACATTCACAGTTCTACAGTAGGCTACATTAGGCTTACTACACACATACTCCTAGATGTATTATTTTCTTTTAATAATTGGCTGTAATATCTCTGCTTTTTCACAGTTTTGAGGTGCTAGTGTCACAATTGCCCAGCCAGACACTGAACAGAGATACTTTAAGTTACTCAATGCTGTGGCTGCTTTTTTGCCTTGCTTTTTCCCTTATTACTATATCCTTTGGAAAGATGAGGTTCTCCTTGAAACTACTTTTGTTTGGTAGTTCAAAATTTTCCATTTGAGATGAAGATAAGCCTGTAAGTATTTCTACCTATGAAGAAGTTGTACTATAAGTTATTATTATTACGAGAGATACAAAAGAAAATATGAACCAGGCAGAAAGTAATTTACAAACTGAAGAAAAATGCTCTGTCACTGAAATCATCAGTGGTGCACTCACCCAATGCACAGGTTGACTACTGTTAAGTAGCAGCACAAAGCACAAACTAGGCTCCCTTCTTTACTCTCAGAGCAAGGTAGAGCTCATGGGAGCTCTGCCTCTGGCACAGGTTAGGTACTCAAGCCTGAATGTCACCCACACCTTTTCAGAATCACAGAATAGGTAAGGTTGAGAGGGACTTGTCCTTGGTTTCATCCAGCTCTCAGAGAGAGCCTGGCAAGAGCTGTGACCTCAGAGGTAAGTATATGAGCACAGCCTGTGAATGGAGAGAGTTACCCACTGAGCCCCTTCCTTCTTTCCTCAAGTAGCTGCTTTCTTCATCAATGGTGCCTATTAATGGTGCCATCCTTCAAGTAAACATCAGTCCAGAAAATTGCTCTGAATTCTTCCTTTTTATTTCTGCCGTTCCTGGGTCCAGATGTGCACAGGAAACATCAAAAACCACAAGAAAAGCTCATTTCATGGAATTTTGAGGTCCAAACAGGACCAGTAAGTACAATCACATAAAGTTTCCAGCCCAAATCAGAGCAAAAATTACATTGGCTGGATTTTGTTAGCACCATTTGGGGATGTTTATCCAAAGGGAATTAAACCTGCAAAATGTTGACACATGTCTATTTCAGGTGATACTGGAAGTGATTTCACCTCCCAACAAACCAAAGGACAGCAGAACTCATACTGTACCTGTCTGCAGCATAGCCCAGGATGAATGCACCAGCCAGGAACCCCAGATTGAGGATGGCCTGTGAGAGATCCAGCATCCAGGCATTGGCGCACACAAGATCATACTGTGGGAACAAGGGAGAGACATAAACACCCAGGTGGGTCATTTGTCACCCTCAGGGCAAAACATTACAGAACTGCATAGGTCCACATGGGAAGCTGAAAAGGAAGGGGAAGAGGGAGGGGAAGGGGAAGTTCAAATACTCTTGCTCAATAACAAGCACCAGTAGGCCCATAGCAAGCACTCTTCAAGTGGCCATGAACAGGGAGAGCTCCTCCTTGCCAAAAGGATGCTGCCTTTCATACATCAGTTGTCCAGATTTGGACAGCAAATCACTCTTCTGCAAACAACGCTGTTAAATACATTGCCAAGGCAAAGTCCTGACTTTGTTTAGTGCAGAATAAGGGTCCACAGCTATTGCCAGTGAAAACAGCATCTTACAGAAATTGTTTAGTTATTCTTCTTTGTGCCTTCTAGATAAAGCAAAAACATGTAGTCCCTGAGGAAACTGCAAACAGATCTCAGATCAATTTCAGACACATTGAACAAATGTTTTCTTGGTGTAGCTTTCCCAGACTTTTCTATTCCTTATACTGCAGCATCCATAGCTCCCTAGCATACTAACAAGGATGGGGATGGGGATGAATGGAGGCAAAAGGAAGAGGGAAGTGGTTGAGAGGAAGGGAGAGACTAGGAACTAAAAATAGAATTAACACAGACAGCATGGCATGGGAAATTACTTTACAGTTCCTGGAGAATAAAGGAATATTAAACACTGCAGACTATATGGGATTTGGGAGGTTTCAATCCATACCTGGGGTAATCATTTGAACAATGAGGTCTCAGGACCAAAGGAAGCCACAGACAACAGCAGCTGCCACCATTTACCTAGAGACACCCTTTTGCTTTCAAATGTGAGCTATAAGATTTTTTTCATTGTCAACAAGGTGCTGGTTGCCGAAGCACACACAGTGTGCCACATTTGTGCTCACCAGCACATGAAACCACCAATGTTCAAGCACTCTTCTCAGAGGGAATGGCCACAGGATGGGATAGAGAGATAGCAGCCTCTTCTGCCATTCACAGTTCTCCAGACCCTAAAATTTAGTGTCATGTGCCTGAGCTCCATCTCAGCCCATTTGCATGCTGTAATGCCCAGAGTATTATCTGGGCCTGAGGGCTCAGAGGTGCCTACACAGGACATACAAGGGGCACCTCATAGGTCTCTAACCTGATAGATATCCCACCTCCACTGACTTTAAGCAAAGCCATGGTTTTGATGGCAACCCCATGGATTGGGAGGTTGGAATGGGAGCCTGACTGGCCACCTTTCAGCCACCTCAAGCTATGAGCACTGGCTTCCACTTCTGTAAATCTTGAGCAAGAGCTGCAGAAGCCTCTAAGAAGAATAAAAGTTCTCAGCTGTCATACTCAAGGGCAATTGAAATGCTTTCCTAAAATAGCCTGAACATGGAGCAGCACTTTCAGATTTCAAATGCTGCTTAACCTCTTGCTTTTTGAAGCAATGAAAACCCTGGCAAATAGTATCAAAAGATGTATCTTTGAAAAATAATGGGGATTTGTGAGAACGACCACTAAAAGAAGACTTTTAAAACACAATGCAATTCCCTGTCCTGATGCCAGAGGCTGGGACTCTCCTTGACCCCTTTTCAAAAACTGTATTTATTTTTAAATTATTTTATCTCTCTTTGCTGTAAACAGGCAAGGAATAAACTATCATGAAAGAAAGCAGAAGAACAAAGGCATGCCAGAAAGGAAGGTGAAAGTGTCTTTAACGGAGAGGATTCTTTCATCTGTACAGCAATTTCCTATGATTTATGCAGCAGCTGAAACTACCTCTACACTAACAATATCATCAAATATTGTATATATTCTGGGAAATAGGAACATACAGAAAACTTCTAAAGGAGCTGTGGGCTCTTCCTGAAGATTAGTGACAATACACTAACTGTTCTCCTAAGTTAGTCCTGCACTTTGCCATTTTCTAAGTATTTAAATAAATTCTGGTACAGATAAGCACTTCTGTTTGCTTGACAGTAACACCTAGCATTGAAGTCATCACCCCGCTAATGTCTTGTTTTTCATTTGCAAACATAACCTTTAGAGGGGAATGTAACCTTTAAAAGAGAATTGAATGCCCCGCAGAGATCTTTTCTTTATCCAAGCTGCATGTCAGACCCACTTCACTGCTTCAGCTGTGACCTGGCTTGGTTGTGCCTGAAAGTTATCCCTATATGCTTCCCTTGGACAAAAATCATCGGCAACAGTTTACCCACGTTTTCAGACTGCCTCCAGTTAGTCCTTAGTCCTCCTGTATGACACCCCTACCAAACACTTCCCATGTTCCTTGCTAGCAGCCTCCACAAAAGGTAGTGGCATGGTGCCTCCTGTCTGTTTCTGAACGTTCATATGCCCATCCATGCAGGGGCTGGTGTTTACTCTTCTAAAAATGCTAAAGCATTTATTGCAGTGCCATGCAGCCGGGGGGAAAAGGATACAAAACAGCAAAGTAAAGCCTGTTAGAACGCAGCGAGCTGGCTCCTCACTGTAATCACCAAGCAGGTGATCTAGCTCAGCTGGCCAGCTCCAGCTAAGGGCACATCCCCTTCCTGGCATTGCTGTGCTCTCAGCCAAGCCTCTTACTGCTCTAGTGCAGGCACCCAGCACAGCCCTACAACTCACCTCTGTATTCAGTCCTGCCCTCACCTGCAGGATTTCTATCCACTGTAGGACACAAACCACTGTGCACCTGAACACCGACCCTTTCCATTTAGGGAGCTGACTGAAAAACTGCCCAAAGTGGTAAACAATCCACTTCCTCACTCCTTTTCTCTTAGCCTTGACAATGAGCTGCCATTGTAAGCAGAAATGAGGTGCTGCCATCACAGACAGGCAGCAGGAACCAGCTCCTTCCGGAATTCCTCTATAGTGTCCTTAACAGATGGGAAAAACAGTTCTGTCCTCCTTGCCAGCCTTGCAGTCCATGCAGCCATCCACTGCTGGTTGGAAATACATCCTTGTCATGAATATCTGCATATCTGCTGAGGCTTGGACACCAACGAGATGCTCAGATTTACAGAAGCAGTGGCATGACTGGAAGGAGCAGCACTGGTATGCTTCACTGATCTATAAAGGAGCAGCAAACCACCTGAGTGAGATTTCTCTAGGAGAAGGAAGAGGCTTTGCACTGGCTCCCTGTAGCTCATTAGTGGTGTAATCAGCCTAAGAAAGAGTGGCAACTGGATGAGCTTGTACATGACTAATGACTGGGAAATATGGGGCTGTGGCAACTTCTCCTTTCTTCGTAGCTTTGAAACGAGGCAAACATTTTCCATTTAAGTTTGACCTACAGAGTAAGCACAAACTTGTAATTCCTGGTACTTGAGAGACCTTTATTCACTTGAGCACACGTATGCCTGTAGAAATATATTGTTTTAAATCGCAACATGCCATTAAAAGCTCCTCAAAATGTAGCAGCCTTGGGTAGGAGTTTTGAAGAGCTTTACTGCCTGTTACAATTAAATTACAAAACAATGGATTAAACTCTATGATCAATAAACTTTTACAGTGATTCCCCAGCCCATTTGCAGCAGCATGTCCAGAGCCCAGACACGTTTTAAATGGTATTCATACAAGTGACCAAAAAGTGTTTGGTTTACCCTTTCACTCCCAGTGACAAATGGTTCAGTGAGATATTCATAGTTTAAGGAAACACGGGGAGATGCTGACTGTTGCTGCATGTTCCTTATTTGTTTCTGGGCAGCTCTTCTCCCGTCCACTGGCCTTTCAAACTACTAGCTTTCCCACATCCTTATTGCAACAAACCCCTCTGCAAGGGAGTGCAGTGGAAAGGGAGAAATTACCTTCTTTTTCTCTTTCTGTTAAAGCTTCTCTCAGAGTGCTAAGGGATGAAGCAACTGTCATTCTGCATATCTTGTTTCAAGCTGAGCACTTAACAGGACAAGAGGAATCAGTCACTACCCTGCTGCCAGGGCACTGGGACTCAGAGCCTGAGGGACCGGTTAGCTTTGAAAGCTTTTTAAGTTTCTCTGCTGTGCATGACTGAAGGCCCATGACCTTTGTGTCCCTGACATTTGGATCACCTCATTCATTGAGTATCCTAGGACAAATGACCTGTTCTGTCCTCCTCCTTTTTCTCTGTCTCTTCAGGGCCAAAAAAAGAGGGAGGTGGAGAAACTCTTCATCTCCTAATGGAGGAAAAGCAGCAGCTGTCCGCAAAATAATAAGAAAAAAATTAAACCCCCAGCTAGTACCAGTGGGCTTGATGGCAATGGAAGAAACACCACCCCATTGGCTTAACCCCTGCAAGCAACCGCTCCAGCCCCTCCCATACAGACAAATCTTAGTCAGAGCTTCATGAGAAATTCAGCAGTTGCAGCTCCCTCTGCTCTCTGTGCCCTTTTCCCTTTTCCCTTCCCTAATTAATATTAATCCCATCATTACAGTGAAAATAAGTCAGGATATACTGACATGCCAATAACAGCAGTCACACTAGATCAACAATTTGAGGATAAATTGAGTTGTTTATTCCCTTGGAGGAGGATAGCAGAAGGACCAGCTGTGCTTTCTCCATCCTGAGTTTGACTGACATGTTATCTTCTTCTCTGAGGGACTGTAAAAACCATGAGACAAACAATATTTGTTGCCTTACAGGTTTCTCTGCAAATGTTGGCTGGTATTTTCTGAGGTGGCTGGCAAGCCGAGAAGTAAGAAGATTGATTCCCAGCAGGTGCAATAGGCTATGTTCAGATGATCATTTGTCCTCCTCAGACCTCACACTTCGGCAACAAATTATTGTTAGGTCTCAAAATGACATCATCTACAGCATGAAGACTTGCTGCAGACAGGACATATTGGGAACTGTCCCTTCTGCTCAACTCCTGCCAACAAAGGCTGAGATAAATGCTGTCTAAAATAGGCCCAGCTGTGCTGTAGCTGCTGATGACCACATAGACCTCCCTCTTCCTTTCCTCCAGCGTCTCAGGCCATTTCATTGCAGTTGCAATTGTAACTCATGCCCATGCCTCAAGGAGTCATCAATGCCAAAAATGTCTGAAGAAAATAGCTCTCCCTTTGCACACTATTTTCAGCCACCCTGTCACAAAGTACTAGATTTGTCTCCTCAGGGTTAAAAGTACACAGTGCCAAAGCCTGGCAGTATTAAAGATCAGTGATCCCAACTTCAGCACAGTTTCCTGGAAAAGTTAGGTTTATTGACTTTGGTATGTCCGGGGTACATGGGTCCTTCACAAGGCTCACCCAGCAGGTCTTGGCAGGCAAAACACTTTTTGTTTCAAGTGCTACAGAGCTCAGGGGGTGACCTGGGCTCCCCTCCAGACCCTTGGGCCAGAGCATGAGTTTGTGGCCCCCAGTCCACTGCAGCCTCCCAGCACACCTGTTGTTTCTCCATCTCCATCCACTGCACAGAAACACAGCCCTTCCCTTCCCTCCTCCCTCTAAAAGAGCTGCTGCTGTCAGCAGCCCTCCCTCCTGAGCAGTGCCAGCCACCTGCTGGGACCAGCATCATTTCAGATGGCACCAGATGGCACCAGCTGGCATGAGCCAGGAATCTATTTACCTTGATAATTTACCCTGTCAGCTTCTCTCTCCAAGAAAAATCTGAGAAGCCACTGCATTTCTATCCTGCTGCTGATGCAGTTTCACAGGGAGATGGGCAAGACATGCTCAGCTAAACCAGACCAAGGTCCTCTGGCAGTGGAAGGTCCTCTGCACAGATCCACCACCTCAGTGCAGCTGTGTCTCAAAATGGTATCTCGAAACATTTATGTCAACCCAGGTCTGCTTTGCTCAACTCCAACACAGTGCAGATCTCTGTGTGCAGCACCAGTGACAACTTCCTCGAACCTGTGTTGCCCTCACAGAAAGGCCTGACCTAAAGCCTAACCTAAAGCAATGGAACAGACACCCTTGGCCATGTCACTGCAGAAGTAGGGACCTATTGTCAGAGCCCATTGGACACCAAAGGAAGATTTTAAGAGGGAATCTTTAGCAATACTGTGTTGCCCATCACTAGAACAAGGTCACTGGCTTTGCCATGTGTTGGTCCTGTGATGACTTTTTAATACAATTTGCTCTTCTCTTCAAATGCTGAAGGAGGAAAGTCCTGTACATTCTCTCAGAACCTCACTGAGGTTACCCCAACACTGAGACTCAGGAGTCCTGCAGTAGCAGGTGGTGCAGCAGATACCCCAAGTACTATATATAGAGAAGTGTGTGCTTTTTATCAATCCACACTCCCCTTTTTTTCCTTTGCTTCCTTCTGCTGATGCTATTGTGAATACCTTTGCATAAGACAACTATCTAAGATGAGAGAATGGCCAGTGAGCAACATGAGCAGTGAAGTCAGGTACCACAATGCCATTCGTTTCACAACTTCTCATGAATCAGTCCATCCAGCCACATAATTATCATCTGAAGGGTGCTCAGAACTTATTGCAACAGCCTGTGGTTTGGCTGCCAGACCTGTGGTGTTATGTGACATCTTTTCTCAGAGAAGGCTTTATATGCCTTCTTTTGTCCTCTGAATCCCCTGTCACACTGCAAATTCATACTGGACCTGTGCTTGCCATAAGCCTGGAAGGACTTGAGCACACTGACTTTTCCCCCCATCCTCTCTCTTTCTCCCTGGATGTATATCCTGAGACTGTTTTGTAACTCATCCTTTTAATTTTGTCTCCCTAGTCCCTTCCACTGTTGATTCAACAAGACATGCCATAAATCTTTAGTTGAAAGAAACATCTCTGCACACACGGGCAAAATGAAGCACTTACAAGTAGATGGATAAGAAAACAAGTCTTTGGTGAGCTAATTAAACAGAGCCTAAATTGAGTCATGGTTTGTTAGAGACTCAGCTGGGCAAAAAAGAGGTTAAATTAAATCTGAGAATTAAATTGTCTTTCCTGGATATATAACTCATTAATAAGATATGAAGCCCCTTTTAGTAGCTGATCTCAGAGCAATTGAGTCAGGACATGCATGCCACAAGCTTCCTTTTTAGATGAAGAAATTAAGCCTCGTGGGATATGATTTATCCAGAAAATGTTGCAAAACTGGGAAGAGGTTCCAAGTGGCACAGGTCACAGCCCAGCAGCCTCTATCCAAGGTGGACCTGGCCAGCAAAAGTACCTCTAGGAGTCACAGTGACACCAATGGTGGGACCTGCTGCCCTGGCACAGGGGAGAGAGAGTCCCAGCCTGTCATTCCTTGCAGACTGTTACTCCATGGTTTTCCCAATATGCACCTTTGGGAGCACAGGTGGGAAGTGCTTTCCCCAAGCATCCCTTCATCCCTCCTCCCTTCCCTGGCCCTGAAGGGTCTCCCCAGCAGAAAAGAGGAAGAAGGTGAAGATGGATGAGGTATTTGCCCGAGAACATTGAACCTTTCTCTCCCATTTATTGCTGCAAGACAAATACTGGTTTCCTTTTCCCATAGCTGTACTCATCACTGCTGGAAAATCACAGTGTATCGGTTGATACACAAAGTGCTGCCATAAACAGACTCTGAGCATGATCTTACAGACACAACCTACATGCTTTCACCTATAGCAAGGCTGAACAGGAAAAAAAAGGGACAGCAACAGAAAAGGAATCTATATTTTTAATTTTAAGGTCTAATTCCTCACAGTGCCCCAGCAGAGGTGCCTTGGAGGTGGCAGTATAAACTTCCCACCATGTCCATGTCTCATGGATTGTTCCACAGCCAGGCTGCAGCTCCCAGGCACCATCTGGCCTCCTGCCCACCCAGCCCTACCTTCCACTGCCAATGTGGGCAGAGATACATCATTATTAGGGACCAAAGTTTGACACCAGCTCCCTGCGTGTCATTTGCAGCCCTCTGAGCAGCCTTGACTTCATCGATCATACACAAAAGCCAATTCTGAACCTTTGCTCAAGGGCCAGTCAGGTGCTCTGATTTCTCTTCTCCTGAGCGTAAACCCTGGCTAAAGCTGCTCAGGTTGCATGCGGTGCTCAGGGAATGGACAGCCTGAAGCCTGCAAGTGGATACAGCAGTTCCAGCTGGATGGGAGAAGGATGGTGAATTGAAAGGATGGGATAGGCATCTCTTTTCAGTGTTTGCTCAGGGCTTTGCCTGCTGTGCCCTGCTCTGTGTTTCGGAGGACACAGCTCCGGTGTAAGCACAGTGGGAGGCTCCTGAGACAGAGAGGAACCAGAGCCCTCAGCTGTGCTGACACATTTTGCAGTGCACCTTGATGATTTCTGAGCCAATCCCTCTAAGCACACTTTGTATTTTTCATCACTGCGTGGGTGACAATTGCTGTCAAAATGACCCTAACATACACACTCCTAGAGTGCAGACTGTATTTTGGAGCCAAATCACAGCACATCCATGGCACAATTACAGATTACACAGAGGATCTCCTAGGAAAGAATCTGCAATGGCCTTTTGCAGCCTCATTAAAAAAATCACTGCACTTGCCAGTGCTTACCACTAGTGACAATAGCCTGCTGTTCTCTGACACTGATGTTGAGGAAAAGCATGAATGTCAGCTTTGGGCAGAAATGTGCGTTTGGTTTTTCTTAAGTAAGCACAATCACTTCTGCTGACTCCTGCCGGATCTCAGATAGGCAGTCTGCCACCTGTTGTTTTTTATTACCTGCAAACTTAAATATTCAATACTGGAAATACAGAGAAGAGATAACCTACATTGATCCAGGTCATAGAGTACCCTTGGAGTTTACACCGCCAAAGCTGCTGGCCCAAAACTGAGCAGCAGAAGCCTCAGCTGCAAGGACTTAAGTTTTTGTTTTAATCTGACATTCCTCTACAGACAGAGCAATATCTCTTCAGGATATTTGGCTTTGCTTGGGCACTTGGCTTTGAATAGCCACCTTTCATATCAGCTCACCTTTCCCTAAAAGCTTGATGCCAGCACTTGATCATACTCATTGTCCCGATTTGCTCATGACTCAAAATGAAATAAATCTGGGAAGGAAAACCAGCCAGCAAAGCAATGACCCTTGCATTGGCAATCCCATTTTACTGCTGCAATCCCACACCAGGATAGACACCACCGATTAGAGGATGGGTGTTTTCCTTACCTCGCTGACAACAGATGAGTGGGGCTGTTCATAGACCCAGTTATCGTGGCAAGTGGCGAGTGGCAGGTTGCCCGTGCTGTGATTGCCATAGTGGGCAAGCGGGCTGGTGCAGCTGACAGAGGTGTCCCAAGTGACATCCAGCCTCTCACACTCCCCACTGATGGACTTGTTCCCCAGGTGCAGGGGCAGTACCGTGAAGTTTCGTTCCTCTTCCAGTGTCCAGCCACATCGTTCACTTAACTCAGCTGCCCCAGGGATCCTGCACCAGAAGTTCTCTGGTGCCTGCCCAAGGAAAACTACGCTGGCGAACAGGGAAGAAAAAGTTATGCCTGTCTGGCTAAGGAGGAAAAAGACCCTCTTTTGAAATCTTCCAAATTCCCCGGCCTCCTTCAAAACCTCATCAAAAGATGGCATTATGTGAGGTGGTCTGTCCACTTGCAGCAGCCCGAGAGATGGCAGAGTTTTCTTTCACACTTCGCATCGGCTGCTGACACTTCCTACAAACGTGACGGTCTCGCCTCCCCTCGCTCCTCTCTTCTCATGAGCACACACAGACGCACAGACAGACAGACAGGCAGGCACGGAGACACCAGGATGCTGCCGGTGTCTTTTGAAATCTTCCAAATTCCCCGGCCTCCTTCAAAACCTCATCAAAAGATGGCATTATGTGAGGTGGTCTGTCCACTTGCAGCAGCCCGAGAGCTGTCAGAGTTTTTTTTCACACTTCGCATCGGCTGCTGACACTTCCTACAAACGTGACGGTCTCGCCTCCCCTCGCTCCTCTCTTCTCATGAGCACACACAGACGCACAGACAGACAGACAGGCACGGAGACACCAGGATGCTGCCGGTGGCATGAGCGGGACTCGGCGGCAGGCGGACATGCAGGCGCACACCCAGCACACACCCAGGCACACACGAGGAGACTCAGGGCACGACAAGTGGCACTGGGCTTACACACAGACGGGGAGGAGTGCGAGCTGAAGCCAACAAACAGATTGTAGGAGAGGAGGGGCGTGCATTTCCTATTCATTCCGAATGTTAAACAGCTTACGCAATAAACCCGGTTAACTCCTTAAGGGACGAGCCAGCTGCAAAGGCCAGCTCCCGCAGCGGCTGCGATAAATTAATAGGTGCAAGGATAAAGCTGAAAGTTAAATAGGAAAGAGCACAGAAGCTGTTGCAAAAAGCATCAGTGAGTGATGCAGGCTCTCTGCAGGATGGCAGAGGCCGGAAGAAAGTTGTTTTAAAAGACCTATAGTCTTTCCTTCCACAAATAGAAATTAATACTCTGGCAAAGTTTAATTACTTCTCCAAGGCACTACTTCGGCATCTGTACACACTTAATTCGCAAGGGTCTTTTCTTTCTGTAGCATAAATAAAGTGAAGGTCACAAACTGCAACCAAAATCCAAGAATTTTTCTTGAAGTTTGATCTATCTGTTCAAGAAGGCTTTTATATGACCTTGTTAAATATTATTCAAAAAATATCTCAAATATTTAAAAGAGAAATGGCAGTGTTTCTTTATCAAAAATGAATGGAAAACAAGTTAAGTCACTTTTCTACTCAGCTGTTTGAGGAGGGGGGGAAGGGAAGAGGGAGCCAGGACCAGGGTGCATTTTGTGTGCCTGTGAGCGCATCTTGCACAGAACACCGTGAATCAAAGCAGAGATGCAATAGTGGGGTCTTTTGAACCTCAGGATCATGAGGTCCACGGCAACTCAATTCTCTTGTGAGAAGGAGCAGAGGGACAGGACCTATCAAAGATGTCTCCTGCAATGCCTTGTCTTTGGTTACCTTTGACTTGATGTCTTTGACTATGGTTGTCTACGGTTTTGAAACAAAATACAATTTTAAAAACAGGTGCAAATCAAGGAAGGCTTTGATTACTATACAGGCTATCTGGCATGAAAACTGATACTGTAGTGTGAGCTCAGCAGAGATGCAGATTTCTAGGTGGGTGCACTCCTGTGCTTGCATCAGAATATGCTTTTGAGGGAATTTGGTTTGATGCCTGGTTATGCTATTTTGTAGTACTCAAGCGTAGAGGCCATGAATGTATCACCTTTGGGTCCAGGTGGAGATGGGGAACACTCTGATGGCTGGTTTCAAACAAGATAAGTTCTTTTATCTCAATAGCGCTAACTAGGAAGTCAATCATGCTGAGATGTCAAAGGTATTATGTTTATTCCAACAGCTTCCAGTGACTGGGGAGGAGATTGTCTATGTAGGGAACACCATAAAGAGAAGAAATGTGGACAGAGCCTGATAATCAGGCTGTGTGCTGCTCTCACAGATCCGACCAAGGGTGTATTAAACATCCACTGCTCTTCAAGCCTTACCCCAATAAAAAAAATATTGGTTTTATCCCTGTTGAATATTACCGTAGAATCATAGAATGCTTTGGGTTGGAAAGGACTTTGGAGATTATCTAGTCCTAACTCCCCTGCTATGGGCAGGGACACCTTCTACTATTACATAGAGAATATTAGCTCAACTCTGAATCATGAGGGTTAGTCCCCTTGCACCAACATAGTTGTGCCCAGCATTCCACCTTTTTCAGAAATCCATTGGTGTCATTACTGTGGCCACCTCTTTGGTAATCAGTGGAGCTAGACCAGATTCAGTTGAGGGAGAATTCAGTCCACTGTTGGAACCTTGCTTCTGGAGTTACTGTCTTCCCTAAAAGAAAGCATGGTCTAGTAACCCATTGTCGAAATTTCACACATCCCTGTCCATTGTGCTCTGGTCATGCACAGCACATGCATTGCAATCTGTCAGACCAGAAGCCAGAAAGCCTGGGAGGGACCAGTGCTAAGGTCATGGCAGAGGACATCTGGGATTCTCCCTAGCATTCCCTGCAGCTACACTGCTGGTCATAGAGGCAAGGACTCATTCAGTAAAATCATTTCCACTGCCTGGCATACGTGATGTCATAGCAACCTTGGTTTCTCAGTGTTAACCTGTATTTTAAGTCGTCTGTCCAAAAACAGCTTATCAGTGTTTGGCACCATATCAGTGTACTGCAAGACTCCAGTTTGTCAAAGAAATCTAAAATATCCCAGTGGCAGATGCGTGAGAGTGTGCATTAGTGCATTTATTCCACAGCAAGCAATTCCTAGCTTCTGTGTGGTTTTCCATGAACTTCAGCTTCATGTGCTGTGGCAGCTGAGCACATCTAAGGACAGGAGGATAATGGGTTTGTACACAAAGCCTGTAACTGTAACCTCATGGAAAGAATGATTTAAATCTTTGAGAACAGATCTCTGGGTCATCATTTTAAACATTCTAGCCTATGCATACAGTAAAGAATTATGCTCTTTGATGACAAGGAAGATGTTGAGTGATGAGAAGAACAGAAGCAGTAAAAATAGATGTGGAGAACAGAAAGAAGGAGGGGGAAGAGTGTAAACAGAGCAAGCCAGGGAAA
>NW_008239110.1:19198489-19203674 GCF_000691975.1 Corvus brachyrhynchos
GCAGATGCAGAAGTGGTGATGAAAGAGGAGCAGAGAAGAAAGAGATATAGAAGTACAACTAAATTACAATCACAGGCATCTTCACTTGGAGCTCTGTTTAGCAGCCCAAATGTCACAGCTATTTTGGACATGGAATGAAAACTATGTAGTCTAGAGAGGAAGGCACATACACACCCTGTACACATGTGGCACTAGATGACCATTTATACATGCCTGGATGACAGCATGAGACATTTTGATCAATACCTGCTCTGACTGAATCCTGGAAAGTTAAAACTTTACTGCAACACCCTGGATAACCTCTGCCAGTGCATCAGATAATCACTTAAAAACCTCAAAATCCTTCTTGGAACACTGTCAGCAGTGGGGCGGTGACATCACCCAGTTTGCAGGCACTTGAGGGCACCATCCTACATAACAGCACTGATAAAGTTCTGCAGAAAACCATGACCTAAGTTTAAGATCCATACAGACACAATCCTCTTGCTAAATAAAAGAGTGCCTATGAACAAGCTTGGGCAGCAGCCATCCACCCTGCTTGTTATCTCGCCTAATGCAGCTTCATATTGTACCAAATATTTGTCCCCCAGACTAAACTGCTGAGAATAGATAGCCCTAAGCAGCAGGGGTGCAAACCAGTCAGCCTCACACCTAGGCCCAGGAGACTGCCTACACCAGCCTTTCCTTCCACTCTCCATGCCAGGAGAAGGGGTGGGGATCTCCACAGCCCTGCATCTGAGGACTACCTGAGCCTCTGCTCACTGGTGACCCCACAGCACAGACTGCAATAGGGAACCAGGCGGTAGCAGCTCAATGCACATTGCACAGATGTTAATGGCAAGGCTTGGTTCACAGCAGAAGATGGCAGGAATTAGAAAGGATATCAGAGCTCGGTTTTGGAGACTAAATAAATAGTGGATTTTTTAAGATCAGAGTGAGACCTCTTTATGGGGCAGTTAGAGATGCTGAGACTCCCCTCTCCCACACATGGTACAATTACATTCCAGGTCAGGACACTAAATTACATGTAGCTTTTTCTCTGACAGTTCCTGTATTTTGGCTTTTGTTGCTGTTGGCTTTTTCCCCTTTGCTTTATTGATCTTTCTTCTTCCTCCCACACCCACTTTCATCTTCTTCTTTTATCTCCGTCTTCCTCTTCTTCCAGATTTCCTCTTTTTCTTTCTAAAAGGTGGCAAATGTACTCAATGAAATATGTTCTTTCCCAGGCCTCTAGATCAACTTAGCAAGCTGTAGGCTGAATTTGAGACGTGGGAAAAGTCAATTCCAATCAACAGGGTTTCCACCTTTTGGCAATCCATTAAAGCAATGCACAATACATTATACTCCCCTCCCTCACTATTTCCACGGACTGTAAGCTATTTTTACCATCTTGATCCCAGGAACAAATATAAATAACTGTAGTACTTGGAACTGTAGAATACAACAACCAGGGGAATCTGTACTCATTGCTAAGACAGCAGCTGAAACAGCAGAGGAAAATAGACACGAGGGGAAAGAAGGAAAAATTGAAATGAGGAAAAAAACAGCCCCTGAGGCTCCCCCAGGCTGATCCCCTCTGCAGCCACCAGGTTTCCCTCCCTGACACCCCACACCTTTCCTTGCACAGGCTCACTCTTGGAGTGAAGCAGTCTCTGCTCAAGGCAAATGGGATGCTGCTGGGCCTGTGCTTTATTGCCCAAACCCAGTGCTGTTTCAGCCCCATGGTGGTTGCATACCACTCATCTTTGCCTGTTGGAGAAGATCAGGTACCACACATTTGTGTGCTTGCAGATGATAGCCTTCCTCACTGACTTCCAGCATACTGAAGGAAAGCAGCAGCAATGTGTCTCTACACGCATGTGTGGGAACACCTGCTTGCCAGGATTTCAGCTCAGGATCTGAGACAGGCTGGGGAACCGAAAGGGCTCACCAGCTTCCTCAAGGCCAGCTGAAGGAAAGGCAGCCAGAGGATAAAGGGTTCCTACACATCCATTTTCATAGTCTATATGTGGCTTCCCTCATCATTTTTCTTTTCACCCGGTCACAGTGGTGGCCAGTGAGGAGGTTACACCAGGCTCTACCTTCCTGTTCAGATAAATATGCCGTAATTCCACAGAATTTTTATCAGGATCCTTGCTAATGACTCAGAATAAGCAAGCATTTCAGCTATAAGATAAGACAAGCCAAGTTCACCAGAGGGTATTTTACACAATGGAACAAAGTATATTTCCAGAGATGGCTGTAAAGGCCTAATAAAATGAAAATGTTCCCTCTCATGTTATCAGACAGGTGTAAATCACAAGGTTGCTTCCTCTCTCAGCTGCACGGGCCTCAACTTCTGCTTGGAAAGTCAGTAAAAATCACCTCAGTTTTGTCTGTGATTCCTCATTGTTGCACATCCCTCCCCTATGACTCAGTTTCCATTAAGCTTGGAAGCCAACATTTCTAAATAATAAGAAAAGGACTTTCCTTTAAGGTTTCTAGGTCCATTTTATGAGAATAAAGATGAAACTTTTAAATCTTATCAAGGATGGTGTCAGTGCAATGAAGAGATCTGAGAGTGCCCCTCTCTAGCTATCTACTTGCCTAGCTATTTCTGAAGGGGGAATTCTATTTAAAAAAGGGGGAAAAAAACCACACGAAACCAGGGTTTTTAATATTAGACTTTATTATCTACTTTCATACTGTTTCTCAGTTTTACTTTTATATTCAGTATTCCAAACAAGCCTTTTTTTATGGCCTTTCTATTGCATTTTTTTGGTTAAGAACTCTTGAGAATGTAAAAGACCACTAAGGTGGCCAGTGTAACAAAAATGCCAGCATTCATACATGTAAGAAGAAAGTAACAGAGAAATCCCCCTAGACCACTACTGTCCATCTTATGGGCAGCTTTGGGTAGAAGCAGTATGATCTGCTGTAAAAGAGAATTCAGGTTCAAATACCCCACGAGCCTTAACATTTAGTTGATCAAGTCCACATGGGAGAGCAAATACATGCTTCATATTTATGTGAAAAATTATCTAATCTCAACAGATTTCTTGTTTCTGTCTTTCCAAGACAATTGCAAGTTATTTTTAATGCCACTGAAAAAGAACTGAGAAACAGCTCTGCAGAAACTAAAAAAAGCTACAGGATCAGGGTGAGTTCAGAGCAGCAGCAGAGACCCAGCATGCTCCAAATGGACCAGGGAAAGTTCAAGTCATCCTGGAAGTATGGATGAGAACTAGTAATTCCTCAGTGCCTTTCTCTATTCTCCCTGTCGTTTTTGGAAACCCTTAGCAGTTACAATCTATTTATAGTTCACTCTGTTTTTGTAGTTTATCTCTGCTATAACATCATATTCTTTGTCCTGACTGCACAATACCAACCCAAAGAAATTCTTCATGGCTGGGTTCTCACCTCCTGCTTTATTAGCATGCTTTATTAATAGGAAGAGGGACCAGACTACTCTCATCAGGCCGCTTAGCTGGATGAACATGCTCTCTGTTCATGATCCAGTTCTTAGCATGCTACTTAAAATGGGCATTTTTGGGTATGTGGCCCTACCACAGAGTAGTTCAGTTACTCAGTTGTTTTAATGTTTATTTAGTTTTAGATGTCAGTATATTTATTACACAGGATTTATTTTATTTTCCCTTCTGTAGTGAATGTTCCTGGGTGTATTTGAGTGTATTTAAGCAAAAAACATAACGATGTAAATATCTGATGTGGAGACGCAAAGCAAGGATGATTCAACAAATTCAAAAATGAAGGAATTGTTTACATTGGTCTAAGATCTCCAGACCCCAAGCAAATAGATGAACTGAAACAAAGGCCGTTCAAGCTGAGTATATCTGAAAAGGATGCAGCAGTTGTATCCATTTTCCCATGAAACAATTCTGCAGTGACTGGATGGAAAACATAACACCTGTATTGTGGGGAGCTGGCCCGGGTAAAATGGCCCAGGTAGGTGGCAAAGGAAGTCCCTGAGATGAATTCTGTATTTGTAGGCTGAGCTTTCAGTCACCAAACCCAGGCCTTAACAGAAAACCCTAAGTAAGGGGAGTACGGTGACCAGGAAACTTGGAGAGGTGATCCCTGGCAGTGTGACCACAATGCAGCAGATGGAAAGCCCGGGGCACTGGGAACTGGAAGGCATCATCTGCAAAAGACTTCTTCCTGCTGCAAGGTTGCTCCCCTTGGCAGCTGGTTTCAGCAGAAGGAGTGCAGCCTTTGACTCAATGCTTGCAGCCATGCCATAGCCAAGAACTGGGGCTGCTGGAGGATGAAGGGACATTATCAACCACAGAGAAGGGATGGCACCACTGCTCCCCCAGCTCCATGCTGGCCAGCTGCAGTGGAGTGGGGACTCTGGGAGGTCTTGTGAAGTCTGGGATTGTGCCATTTGCTGCCAGGGTGGGTAGCATTCCTTGGGTGCAGGCCCACCATCCATCCTTCAGGGGAGCCAGTCCCACATATCTGCTCTTCTGCACTGAGATGAGGACATGGGGAACGGACCAATTTCAGTAAACAAGAAGTTCCTGGACAAACTGCCAGCTGCTTGAAACTTAGATTTAGGAGACTTATTCAGAGATGAACTTTATGAAAAGATTATTTAGAGGATTAGTTCATATGGTATTTTTAGCAAAATTTTAGCTGAAGAAAAGCAAAAAGGGCTTACTTTGGGTTTGTTTAATAAATGAAAAGAGCAACATTACCATATACTTTCCATATACGCATCAGTACAGCAGCTGGCACCATCCGGACATCTCAAATTACTATCCTCCTCCAGTCCTGTGTACAACAGCAAACTGCTCCTGGGCCAGTGGAGCCAAGGAGACATTTATGTTTCTGCATAGAAAGCAGGCACCAGCATGGACCTTACCCTCTCCTCATCTGCAGTAGGACTGCAGACCTCACCACCTTCCCATGGGGTGAGGGGGGCAGAGCCTATCCCACTCACTGCCCCATCCAGCACAGGCTGGTGGAGCAGGGGTGCAAGGTGTTACACCTGTTGGAGCAGTTTGTGCAGCCGAGGAAGGCTGTCTGTCACACACCTCATGCTTGGCAGGCCCTGGTTATCACTCTCCCAGCCTTCATCCCAGCTTGGGGGATGTTTAAAGGCAACTTCACCAAACTCTTTCTGCTTCAAAATCATTCTTCTTCTTTCTTTCCAGCATTATGATTAAAATGGCAATTTGTACAG
>NW_008239110.1:19203835-19206719 GCF_000691975.1 Corvus brachyrhynchos
AAATTCCTCCTGGTAACAGCTTTTGCTCAGACAGGTGGCACTGGTAAGCAATATGTCAGCTTTTTTCGCCTTGTTTATCTTCTGGAAGTCTAAGGTGTTCCCAGCTAATCCTTCACTGATTTTTCTATATCCAGGGAAGTTTCTCTCTTGTTTTTTCCGTCACATGATGCTTTGTTCTGATATTATTCTGCTCCACTTCAGTTTTCCTTCCTCTGAGAATGAACCTTTCAGGAAAGCCCTGTTTGCTTCTGGACAAAACCAGAAACTTGAAAACCTCTGTGTACAATATGAGAAATCCCTGCTCCCACTGCTCTCCTGTTCCATAAACCCAGCAGTGCAGGAGGAAACTCTAGCCTTGTGACCAATATAAGGAGGCCTCAGGCCTTGCAACCACAGTCCCAGCTGTGATCCCTGATAGTTCATACTGTGCCAAGATTTTCTAGAGGTTCATTGACTCGGGCTGTGTCCAGACTTCTGTGTACAGAGGCTGCAGAGTTTTTGCCAGGAAGGGATTACAGCACATTCTTGAGAAGCATGTTTTAAGAGGCAGTGGGCACAGGCTGAACCACAGGATGTTCCCTTTGAACACGAGGATACATCGTTCTAGCGTGAGGGTGACTGAGCACTGGAACAAGCGGCCCAGAGAGGTTGTGGAATCTCCACCCTTGGAGCCATCTGGGAGTGATCCTGGGCAACCTTTTCTAGGTGAACCTGCTGGAGCAGGTGATCTTGAGAAGTGCCTTCCAGCTTCAACCAATCTGTGATGATTCTGTGTTTCTTTTTCCCTGCAAAGCTCCAAGCAGCAGTAGTCTGTGTCACCTGTACTTACTCATTCCCCTGGAAATGCAAGTTGGGTTTGCCTGACTTCTGCTCTGCTTTCTTATGCTTTTGTCAAAAAATACTCTGTGTGTGCAAAAAAAGATATGGGAGTGCCAAATAGCAAAATTATTCCTGTTCTCTGCATGCCGTGGGGGTGCCACACCAGTTTTGTTCACCAGGCAGTGGGTCTAACCCCCATGAGAGATTGTCACGCTCATACCTGAGATGGACAAACCTTCACTCACCTCCAGGCTGTCCCAGAACCATCGAATCACAGAATGGCTTGGGTTGGAAGGGACTCTAAAGGTCATCTAGTTCCAGCCTCCCTGCCATGGGTGGGGATGTCACCAGGTTGCTCAGAGCCCCATCCTGCCTGGCCTTGCTAAGCCACCACAGCTTACTCTGTTGGAGCACCCTGGAAAAAGGGCAGCTCTGACCCGAACCTACACAAACAAAATAACTGCACAAGAAGTTGTGAAGTAGCAACATGAGAAATTGCATAAAAGAGGAGGATTAAGTATATGGTGAAAGGGAAGCAGTAGTTTAAAGGAATTGATGACCCAGGTAGAAAGTGCAGAGGTTATACTCTGTGCTATCATGCCACTGATACCACATACCACTGTTAAACTGGCAGAACTAGGGTTGGGGGTTAAGAGCAAACAGGACAGCCTGTTTGGAAAGGGATGAAGATGGTTAAGGAAAAGGGCATGGGAGGACACAGTATTGCCTGCTGCCAGTTTGCTCTGATGCAAGGTGGCTGGCAGTCTCTGCTCACTCTCGCCAGGGCTCCTTGGTATCTTCTTGTCCCAGGCTGCTATTTGCTGCTGCCTCTGCTTCCCTCCCTGCCTGAAGGTGGGTTTGGCCTTGCTGAGAGCAAAGAGCAGCTTGTGGAACAAAGACTTGCTTAAAACTCTGTGCACCCATGTGAGCGGGTCAAAGGGAAAGATGTGCAAAGCAGGCAGCAGGCGCAGAGGGAACAGCTTAGCTGGCACAATGACAGTGCAGGGCCAGCTCTCCACGGGAGAGCTGCTGAGCTCCTCTGGTGCAGACCCTGAGGAGCTGTGGAAGAGATGGGACAAGTCAGGGGGCAGAGGAGAAAGTGATCATCTCCTTGGAATGCTGGTCATGCCTGGCTCTGCATTGATCACTTCCACCTCCTCCTGAGGGCAGAGGCTCCACTGTGCCACCTTCCCCAGCACTGTGGCAGCCCCAGAGAGGCCCCCGGCCACAGCCGGCTCCGTCCTCCCCACCACAGCTCACACTGGCATCCAGGCATCCTTTTCCCCGCTGATGCAGCCTTCAACTCCTCCCATGCTTTGCAGCCATAGAGTAATTACAGAGAAGCTGAGTGAGGTTTGCAGCCACCTCTGAAGGCTCCTAGCAGAAGAAGAGCCTGGGCAAGACCCTCACCAAAGGGCATGAGAGGAGAAGGGCTTCCTGATGGGCTAAAGAGGCAGGAGGTGTCCTTGTTCCTTGGTCCTCCTTGTGAACAGCTCAGGAGGCAGCTCTGACTGTCAGCATTGTGATGCCAAGCCACAACCTAGGGGTAGAAAAAACCTGTCTTCATGAAAGCCATGAGTGCCCACGAAGTGTCTCCAGGACTGTCCCTGAGGGCAGTATTTCAGAAGTTGTTCTCCTGAGCAGAGGAAAATTACATCAGAGGCGTGACAGGGAAGCTGCTGTACTGTGTCCTCCTTACACCACATCTGCTGCTGTGGTGCCCATGACACAGTGGTGAGGTCAGGCATGCAGCTGGTGCTCTCCTGGCAGAAGTGGCCTTCCCTTTACCATTCATTTTTCTCAGAGGAAAGAACAAACACTGTATGCATGCATACACAGGTGTGTGTGTGCCTGGGTGTGCCCACCTTTGGCTGAGGCTTGTTGGTTCAGTGGTGCCACACTGTTGGCTGGCAGTGGTAGCAGACTGTGACAGCAGACAGACAAGGTGGCACATCACTGAGGTGATGGCTTGTTTGTGGAGACCTGATGAAAGACAAGACCTGAGGCAAAGGCCCCTGGCTAGAAAAACTCAATCGTGAGGAGTGTTTGCAGAAGAAGCAGGAAT
>NW_008239110.1:19206865-19242337 GCF_000691975.1 Corvus brachyrhynchos
CAGTGTGACCCTGGGACCAAGGAGAAAAATGAGGTGCAGGGATGGAGAGAAAACCCTCTAAGAGTTCATGTGCACACAGGCATCAGCCAGACTGGTACAGAGTGGCATCTTTCTAACAGCAAAACCTTCACCACGTCACACTGAACTCAAGAAGCTCTGAGGTTCAGAGCAGGGGTTTGCATCACCAGGTGTCGCCATGGTGTGGTGGGAACCACCTGAGCACAGGCTCCTGGCCAGCTGCCATGCCATGGGAGCAGGGAAGTCTTGTCCCCAGGAGGGGACTAATGAGGTTGCAGAAGTAAGGGGAAGCACAGTTGCTCATCCAGTGGCTGTCACTTTCAAGTACAGATAAATAATGTTGAAACTCAGCATTGTTGACTGTTAGAGCAGATTTAATACAGCCACCACTTTCATATATCATCTGTAGGGACATGGTATTCCTGTACCCTCTCATTCAGCCTGTGTCTCTGATCACTCCTGGTGCCTGCTTAGAAAACCTTGGGTCATTCCTTTGGAGCTTCTGAAAATTTTCAGACAGGTTTTAACTTCTCACTTCCTATGCAGCAGTTTCATTTAGACCAAGGGGCTATTTCTTAAGATTATTTTTTTGAGATTATTTTTTCATAGATTTCACTGTTTCTGGGAACTCCAAGAAAATCACAGTGCAAACTGAAGTTTAAACAAAGTTGTTGTGTGCTATCATATGACTCACTTGAAAGCTTTCCTCTTAACCATTGCCACCTGTAATTATCTCAGAGCACACACAAGTATTACAGGATGTTCTTGATAATGTCAGAGTTTGGAAGTCTGCAGTGTATTTCTCCCTGCTCAGTATCTGTCAGATTTATTTTTCATTGGGCATGGCTCTGCGGCCTGTTGGAAGCACAAATCAGCCCAACAGAGCACCTGTGTGTGAACCACCACAAAGTACATCCACCCTGGGAAAGGAGTCTCTGCTGAGCTCTACCTTCCCAAACTGACTGAAACTCCTGCTGGGTGTTGTCCTTGATGACTGTATTTCTATCTGCTACTCCCTTTGGCCTGTGGCATTCAAGAAAACAAGAAGTGAAGCCACACATGTCCCACACACCAGAAGTGCCTGATGCACAGGAGTGCCCATGCGCTACCAGGAGCAACGTCAGGCACAGAGTCTGTGGTCAGTGTGGCTGTAAGGCTGCTAGTGCTGGGTAAAGATGATGCATAAACGTGCTCAGCTGATTATGGTTTAGCCAGAAAGTATTGAAGAGACATAACAGTATCCGTGCTGGCTGAGGTCCCTCCCTATCTGCAGGTTGGGTATGAACTGTCATGCCAGGGCTGGCCTTGAAACTAATGTAAAAGCAGAGCTGGCATAGATCCTATGTCACGTGCACTCATTTGACAGGAACATGAGCTGGGCTCCGGGCCAGTTTTGAATGCTGCCTGAACCGGGAACCAGCGCTGGTGTCACCGGTGTGGGACAATTTGGCTGCAGGTCGCAGAGGAAACATACCCTGAAATTAGGAGGGAAAGCTGAGATCACAGTATCTTCTGCTCTTACCAAGGGGCAGATGCAGTTAAAAATTAACATCTCTGTGATATAGCTGTGACCTGGCCCAACAGTATTACAGGCATTGTGCATTACATACTTTGTTGAATGTGTGTCTGAGAATAGCCACTCACCTGGCTATCTCCACAGGTATGACTAACCACTCCTCCCACCCACTTCCAACCTTAGGGACTCAGAGATAATTTAATGACAAGTTAGGCTCACAATTTCCTGGTATACTCATAGGCCACTTACTCTTGTATTTATGGGAGCAGCCCAATAATTCAGAAGTTATCAGTAATCTCTTGTACTGAATGGGCAGCTTGCTCCATAGGAGAGTAAGGACATGCATTTTACAAGGTCACTTAGTCCAAAATACCTCCCTTGAGAGCTGCCTGTGCATTGTAAAACTGCCAGTGCTGCCGGATCTGCTGCCTCAGTCTCGGGAAAGCAGGGTGGGACCAGTGGTGCCGGCGTGGCTGGCCATGCAGGGCATGGGCAGTCTGTCTCGCCATCACCTGCTGAGTAGTGCCAGACCCTGCCTGCACACACACTGCCCCCATGTACACACACACAGGGACATGCTGCTGTTCTACTGTTTGAAACTGTGGCTCCTTCTGTGAATGCTTCCTACACTTTGTCCTTGCTTTTATCTTGATCTGATTAACAAGCTGAGCTTCAGCAGTCACTTAACTTGCTTGAATTCATGTCTTAGTTTCAGTCCACTGAGAATGGCTCTTTCACAGGGAGCTCCCCTGCCTTCACTTAGCCAATTCTTCCCAAATCAAAAGTGGACCTGCTCTGGCTGAGCAGCGTCCCCATGCTGGGTTTATCTTTCACCCGTACAAAGTGCCAAGTTCAATGATCTCATTCCACCCACTCCCTTAGCTGTAAAGTGGCTCAGTTTTCCCATGGATATTTCACTTCAAAAGATGCTTGTTGAAGAGCCAATCAACCCTACAGTGCTCAAGGGTCACATTTCACTGAAGCATGTGACTCACCTACCACTGCCCCAAACAGGATATCTGATGGTGACTATCACTGTCTCGTTGCTTCTTCCACCACCAATGTCCACCTACTGCCTCATTTCTTACTGTGGAGGCCATTATGAAGGCACTTATGGCAGCAGGGAAGGGAGCACTGAAGCCCACTGGGCAGCACAGATGGACAATTAGCATGGGAAGACTCAACCAGAAAACATTGCTCTCTATTTCCTATTTCATGTGGTATGCATTTGGCTTCAAATTTGCATGCTAGCTAGTGTCCTTATCCTTGACTCCCCTCACTTCTCTGACCAGCCTCTTTAGTGTACTTCTAGCTAGTCCCACTGAAATTTCAGCAGTCCTGGGGCTAAAGTGAAGCAGGGCTGTCTGCATTCATGTTGGATTGGTGGAGTTCAGTCCGAATTCCCTACCAAAGGCTGATGGCCTGTCTATGAATGTTGGGTCTATATGTTCCCTTTGGACTTAAACTACTGACGCCTTCTTGCCATCGCTTCTTGATGGTTTTCTTTACTCTTGCAGACCCTGAGAAACTGTGTTTATTGTGTTTGTATTATCTCATTTGCAGCTGCAAGTGGATTTGTGTCATCAGTATATTTCATTGTCTCTCAGAAGTGTAGAGAGATGCCCAAATGTTCACAAAACCAACTTACAAGATATCAAAACCCAAACATTTACAACACAAGCTAAGAAATGGAAATAAAACTTGAGAGCAGGAACTTTTAGCTTGTCCCGAAGGGAAAACTTTGGACCACCTGCCATAACAAGAAGTGTTGGATACCTGCTCCTCTACTGGGAGCTCCTCTACTTCCAAGCACCTGGGATGTCAGAGGCAGCAGGCTTGAACATGACATCTCACAGACCAATGTGCCATTTCTCAGCTACAAAAGGACTGTTTTTTCAAGCAATTTGAGCAGAAGAAATAGCTTCATTTCATGCTGAGCAGAAAGCTCTTTTAAAAACATAAATGTGCAGACTAATAACAATTGTGCAAACAAACACTGACAAACTGCATCACAGCTGTGTGTTTATGATACTTAATTCCCCAAAGATTCAAGCTTGTGAAATATAATTGAACTCCTTTTGCATTCGGAAAAAAAATATTCAAACCCAGAGTCAAGAAGCCTTTCCTTAAATCTATTGCTTAATTTGGGTTGATCCCCAATTACAATTTTCCTAGGTCAGTATTAACTGCTTTAGTGTTCTTTTTAATAAGTATTGTGTGTTTGATTCCAAGTCTTCTGTCATTTAAAAAGCAATTTATGATGCCAGGAGATATAGGTGTGTTTACTTATTTCACAGAAGTGCTAGAATGATGCTTTAGCTGAGGACCATATGGAAAATACAAGAATATTGTTCATAATGACACTGAAGTTGAAGACTTCTGGCATGGTGTAGCTGGGGGAATTCTGTAATTGCCTGTCTCTCGTTAGACCACAGTCACACCAGTGATCCTAACAGCTGCATGGTGATGTGCAAGAAGCAAGGCTGTCAGAAATTCAGAAAAAGCAGTTCTCATAATGTTATACCAACTGTTACTCTATTAGGGCTGGGTTTAGAAAACCCAGTCCTCTGGGTAATGGTATTTTACTGCCTCAAGGATCAAACAGGATTTCTGAAGGGGTTGGGCCAAAAACAGGGGTAGCAGGAGGAGTCACAGGGGACTGTCACAGGGGTTTGAGTCGGGGCAGAGAGGTGAGTTAGGGAACTTCAATAGGGAGCAACTGGTCTCAAAGGACAAGAGCAATCTCTCCTCATGCCCTCCTGTTCCTGTCCATCTTCCCATGTCCAGAACACTTTGTCCCAGAGCAGCCTTGTCTGATGAGACACAGGGTCACCATCTTCTTCACACAACCATCCACCCCTCAGGGAAGCATCCCTTTCTCCCCCTCCCATTGGGACACCTCTGAGTAGCTGCCATTCCCACTGTGGAGGTGGAGAAAGGCATGGGCCAGGACAGAGCTCCAGAAAGCAGGAATCTGGAGCCCCCTGATGATGGAAATAGTTATGAGATGTGCTGCTCCCTTGTCACCTTCACTCTCCTCCCAGGCTGCTCACAGCAGCAGCACTGGGAGCAGAGACCTATGGGGGTGGGAAGGAGACATCCCTGCTCTGATCCCTGCAGGCAGGACAGCCTCCGCCCCTGCCACCTCTTTTGCTCCTTCACTGAGCCTGGTGAGGTGCCAGGGATGGCCCCATGCCCCACACCATGCTGTGCAGCTGTGATACCCTGTCTGAGCACAGCAGTAAGTACGTGATTGATATGTGTAATCTAGGAACTTATTAAGCAATCACACTCCCAAGACTTTACTGCAAAATTAAATGCTTGTAATTAACTACATATTAAAGTCTTGAAACAGGGCCAGTTCCAAACTGCAAACCTGCTTGCTACTTGCCAGTTTGCTTTCTCCTATGTTTTTTTCTTTCTTCCCTTTCGAATTCACAAGCTTTTTTTGAGCTGTACTTCACATGAAACCTACTTAACTTGCCTCTTCCTTCTTATCCAGGCATGAAGCAGCTCCCATTCCTGAAGAGCTGCTGGTCCAAAAAAAGCTTCTACACATGGGACAGAAGGAGTCAGTGTGTTTAAACCAACTCAGAAGTGGCCATGCCCAGGCTGAGAACAGCGAAATAGGTACCACCTCAGCCCCTGACAGGTGGCTTTGGGTGAAGTTACCCAGTATGTTGTGACAGCAAAGCCTACCTTCACCACCAGCAGAAATGCATGTTATGACGCAGCCTCAGTCCCCAGTTCACTCCATCCTCAGTTGTTTATCAAGTCCTCTGAATAGGATCTAGCCTTGTAATACCTATACTGTTTGCACAGCTTGTCTCAGGTAGGTCCTGCTACCTTTTCAGCAGGTATCAGTAGTTCAACTATGCAAAGGAAGTAACAAACCTAAGGCTTAGGCTGCAAACCCGTTTGGGATGGGGCTTGTTCTTTGCAGTCACACAGGGCTGCTCAACAGGAAGCTGAAGCCCTGGGAGCCATGGGCTTCCCAGTCTGGGTGGCTGAGGTGTCAGGCTGGGTAGAGACACAGGGATGACTGCAGATGGCATGTGCTGTACCTGTGCTGTGACATCCCAGAGCTGGCAAGGCTGGTCTGGCCAGCTCCATCCCTGGCTCTGCTGATAGACGTAGTTATCCTTCCAGACACCTCTTGGAGGAATTTTATAAAGTGGTTGGATGGGTGGGCTCAGGAAAATTCTCTGATCAGCATTTAAGAAAACCTGTGTGTTTTTCCTGAAGTGCCTAGCACACCCTCCAGGCTCTGTGCCAGTAGTTACAGGGCTGCCTGGACTCCTTTGCTCACTTCAGTAACCTGTTATCAGTGCACCCTTTGATAAGAGCGGCTCTACAAACCCCAAGCACACTGTGGGGTGACCTTGCCATCTCCTTGGGAAGTCAGATCAAAGTAACAGGACCCGAGGGACCACGGCACAGGTTCACAACAAGCCAAGCTGCCCAAGGACCAGCTCCTTCTCCCTGGGTAGCTCAAGCATCCTCATCCTGGCCCAAACAGTGCTCACACAGCGCCCCAGCAGCCCATGAGGCCAAATGCCAGTAGTACAGGAGCTCGGCATGTTCCTGCTCTTGGCAAAAGTCATGCCACCTCATGACTGCAGAAATGAAACCTTCAGAGGACAAACTCCAGAAACACGTCATGTCCTGTGCCATGGCAAAAGCTGAGGAGTAAGAACTGTGGACTGAGCTGTCTTTGTCACCAAGGGAGATATTCCTAGGTTGCACAATACTAGGTGGTAATTAATGTTCAAGGAAGAAATGAGTTCAAGCTGTGACTTTTGGATCTAGATGCAAATAATCTTAAACTAGAGGGCTTTGCCAAATATAGTGTGGTTATCATCTAAGAAAAATGTGTTAGTAGTATGTGAGCCAACCGTAAAGTACACTTTGTTTCTCTCAGTTATAAAATAAGTTCTCATGGTGCAAATAAATATCAGGTGCAAACATGAGCTTTTTGAAAGAACTTGAGCAGACTGAAAACAAGGTGCATAGGCTCCCTCTACAGTCAGTTCTTAGAGATCCAGGTCTCGGTGCTGACACAAGCTCCAGCTGCTATTAGCAGCTCTGGGTGTATAGATCTGCCATTAAGCACCGCTGTAGGCTCCTGCTCCACAGGTGGATATATATCCAGAGGTAACTAGATGTTACATGTTCAGCTTTTACATGGCTGACATCAGCCCAGGTGAAACATTACGCAAAACTACAAGACAGATGATCTTTCCATCACCACAGGGACACCCTGCTTCTTCCTAGCTTCCCTCTCCCAGCAGCTTGAGCCATGTGGTCCTGTGCTTTCCTTTGTGCTGAATTTTCCATAACCCTTCACTGAGCCCCTGCAACTGACTACTGCAGACAGCATCAGCCTCTGTCTACTTAGCAAGTTGACTCATTCATGGTGTACAGGACCAACAAGTGCCACGACAGGCTGTAGGAAAGGGGATGAGGCCCTTGCACCAAGAAACCAGACTGGCAAAGCCTGGCTGAAATACCTGCACCCCACTGAACAGGCAGTGCATCTCAGTGGTGCATGATTTGCTGTTTTTATGAATGTGACCAGTGACTCTCCATCACATTCCTCTGAATCAAGCATGTCCTGGTCGGGTACATGGTAGCATGGGATTATGACAGACAGTATGCTCAGAGCTCCCTGTTAAAAATCTGTGTGCTTAATACATTCACAGGAAACAGAGTTAAGAGAAGGTCCAAATACACAGCTAAGTACTGAACCAAAATAATCACTAAATGGCAAGGATGAGAGAATGACTCAGTAGAAAGAAATCAATGCAGGAGTGTTTAGTTGTGCAAGAAGGTTTGTAGGACAACATGTCAGGAAGCACCTGAATGGAAAAGTTCGTCTAAGGCACCTCTAGCAAACTGTTTTAGCCTAAATTCTCAAAGATCTGAAAACCATTTTCTCTGAAGATCTAACCTGCTAGATCTCTCTGCCTCAGTTTCTCAGTCTTCATGAGTGATTTAATGAGAAGATGCTTTCAGATCTTTGCATTGGGGCTGTTGTTTCACAGCCAACAGCTATTTATACAATCATTATCAGTATGCCTTTTATCTGTAATTTTTTTACAGGAGTAGGTTTGGCTTTGTTCACATTTCACCAACGTTTCGAGCCTACATCTAAAGCTCAGGAAGGTCAGAGTACAGGAACATTTATCTTTTGAACACTGACGCGTTTTAAAGCAGTCATGGTAATGCTTCACTACTGCAGGTGAAGGGATTACTGATTATATCCAGCAAACCTGTCACACTTGACACTATTGCATGAACCTGCCACTGCAGAGTGATATGGGTCTTCTGTCAGGGGCACAGATGCCCTCTGCTAACAGAGCTGCTCTGGCTTTTTTTCACTTTGCTCGTCTGGCTGAATTACCTGTTACATGCTGATTGATGCTGTGCTGCATCTGTGCTGATAAATGGGTAGGCTGGAGGCAATGGCTCACATCTGTATACACCATCTTTTCCCTCCTGACTACCAGAAACAGCCTGCCTGTCATCACCTCCCCAAACCTGCCTGGGTGTTGTGTGGTGCTAGCAGGAATCAGGCAAAACAGTACTGGGGACGGTGGTAAAGATTAAGCACCGTGGGCATGGGACAATACTTGAGCCCATACACAGTCATGTTCAGTTTTTCAGTACAGGGGTCACCCTGGCAAGCTCTCGTGCTGCCTCCATTCACATGCAGTCAGATCCACCAGAAGAACTGCATACATGCTCACTGCTTGCTCTGTCCCCCACAAAGTGGAAAAAAACATGCTAAAAACATCTTAAAGACGTCTTACTCAAGAGTCACCTGCCTTTATATTGGTGGGATGGACCACTCAGTTCCTCGAAGACTGGTGAGACCATACACAGGAGAGAGTCTGGTTAGGATTATTTGAGGGCAGCTTGGATGACAGTAGGGAAAACCTCTGGACTTTATGCAATATGTAAAGCTACTAGTGGTCACTCCCACTGTAGGACAACACTTTCCTTCCTGACGATAAAAGAGGATACTCGAGTGACAGTGGAGGTTTTCCAGAAGAAATAACATTAATCATAATCAGAGATACAACCTTCTACCAGCATAACTGGCATGTGAACCCCATACTGGCTGCTTTCTTCTTGCTTTCACCAGCATGAAATTACAGTAGGCAGAATCAGGAAAGGGAGTAAAGCAGATTTCTAGAGTTCATGCACTTCTTGTTTCACTTAATTCAGTTTTGGCTGAGATAGGCTTTAGATGGTAACCACTGCATCAATTATGTGCACTGCTGAGTAGTCTGTGTGCAGAAGGGTGCAAGGTTTAAAAACTGCTGGTGCAGTGAGCTCCTTGAGCATTAACAGGGGGAATAGTCTGTTCTTGCTTCTAATGAAACCAGATTGAACAGAGATATGTAAACTCTTCAGTTGTACACAGTCAAATGGCTGGTCTTTTCTTAGCTGCAAAAGATATTTATTGCAAAGGAGCAGTCCTGTTTGTGATTCATGAAATTTCCTAGGAATGCTGGTCACTGTAACTCAAGAGCATTTCTTTTTAATAGCCCTTTAAAATATTACATTACTTATCACCTCTGTTTTCCTCATTATTTAGTTTTGTGCTTCATAAAACTCAGAGAGCTCCCTGAGTGCTCCTCAGGGAAAAATTAACCCAGGGACAGCAGCCTGCTCAGAGGTTCCCTTCAGAAGCACTAACCAAGCTACAGAGTCTTTGTCTGGCTTAGAAAGATTTGCAGATGACAGAAAGATGGCAGAACATATTCAGGCAGAAATTGTTGCCCACAGATGTTTTTCGTCCACATCCACACTTTTGATGTTCAGCTGCATCATTCTTCCAGTCTTCCATCATTGAAGGAAATGGGGAATGACATGCAAGGACCTTATGCAACCATGGCCATGGGAACACAGCATTAATCACCCCCTCAAGTAAAGAAGGCTGAGGGTGTCTCCATTGCTTAATCACATGTTAGCATTGTCTAATAAATTCTCATTAAATAGCTGTTAAGCATTTATGAGATGGAGCTGCAGCTTGCAGCAGCCTCTGCCATCTGCTTCCCCAGGGTGCAAGGCAGGTCAGGAGGCAGAGGGCAGGATGGGCATGCAAGGGCTGGTGACCAGTCTCAGGGCCACTCTCAGTTCCCTGAGTGTGAGGCAGCTGCAGGTGAACCCCTGCAAGTTCCATTTGATCACCTCTGACTCAGAAGTCCCAACTCACACTGCAGTGACTGGTCTGCCTCCCATTTGAGGCACAACACTATTCTTTAACCACTAAGTGCCTCAAAGAAATCTGCCCTGTTGTGTTTTTGCTGTACTGTTTTCTTCTATTCCCTCAACAGAGCATACAAGCAGTCATCTATGTCCCTTGTAATTTTAAGGTTCTTCAGTTTATATGTATATGAGGAAGAGGATCATACTGCTTTCATAGTACTTAAGGCCTCTGAAAATACTGGACAGAGGAATTACCACCTGCCCAACACTGTGCACTGACAGATTCTCAGTGACAGACTGAAATGGCCATAAGCTAAGACTCCAGATCCTGCATTTCAAGTATGTCATATATAAAACAAATTAACAACAGAAGTCAAAAAGAAGAGCCGAAGTGTGTTTAGAAATGGCATTTAGGAAACAAAGGTTGAGATGCATGGCTTGACAATTGACAAAGTTAATTATTTGTTTGTGAGTTTAAGCAAACACTTCAGCTATTATTTAAGCATGCAGTGAAGTCCAAAGCCCTGGAAGCAACCGAGTTAGATACTTTCATGATCTGTGACACACAAAGATGCCAGCCTTGGATGACATTTTAGAGCAGGTCGGAGAATTCGACTTCTTTCAGAAGAAAGTCCTCTTTGTCTTATGCTTGCTTTCTGCTACTTTTGCTCCCATTTATGTGGGAATTTTTTTCCTGGGATTCACCCCTGAGCATCGCTGCTTCAGCCCCAGGGTGGCTGAGCTGAGCCAGCGGTGTGGCTGGAGCCTGGAGGAGCAGCTGAATCACACGGTTCCCGAGTGGGATGGCCACGGGGCCAGCTTTGACAGCCGCTGCAGGAGGTACGAGGTGGACTGGAACGCAACAGGCATCAGCTGCACTGACCCCCTCGGCAGCCTGGTGGGCAGTGGGAGCACCGTCCCCCTCGGTCCCTGCCGGGATGGCTGGGTCTACAACTCCCCGGGGAGCTCTCTCGTCACCGAGGTAAGACATAGCTTGTCCAGAGAAATCACTCCTGTCTGCACAGCTTAAAGATACAATATGCTTGATTAATAAAGTTTGCTTTTGGTGTGCTGTCTGAGTCTGACTGCTAATAAACACTCAATATCAGAACCTGCTAGGCACTTAGATCAAAGATTCATATACATAACAAGGGGAAATTATCGCTTTTCTTGGCAGCATAATACTGCAATCTTGTCATCAGTGGCTATTCTCACAATTATTTCCATTACCAAACTGAGGGTAGCACCCCCTTAGCCCAGACTGAGGAACTGCACTTTTGAGTGACAATCCAGATACTCATCCATAATGAACAAGAAGCAGAGGACAGGTCTACATTTCTCACATAATGCTTTAGCAACAGCAGTGCTGCTTTATCTCAGTTAACAGTATCTAAACCAGATAATCTAGAATATAAAAACTATGCAAACCAGTACTAATAGTCTTAAAGCCACGTAGAGACCTGAAGTATAGGAATGATCTCCAAAGAGATCTCTTCTACTTCCCCTCCACTGCCAAATCTGTATTAGCTATACCTAAACCATGCCTAGCAGATGTTTGTGTAACTTGATCTTAAAACAGTGCATCGCTGGATGCTTCACAGCTTCCATGAGCAGGGCATTCATATTTCCTTGCTTCACTATAATCACTGTTACAAAGCAAGTCCACCCCATTTTCTCTTGGGACAGATGGGCTGGGGCAGAGAAGAGCACTCCAGCTATCCTCCACACCCGGGAAACTGAGCTGAGCTGTTTGGTGTGGCCCCAGCAAACTTGTCTGGGTTAGAAAAAGATTAAATAAGCAGCCAAATACATTCATGCTTCTTTCTGGGCTGAAGGCTAATTACACTGGAGTGAATATTTCCAGCTGTAGAAAAGTTATTACCAATTTGCCCTCCTCCCTTTGTTGGGTGTACCCTGACAACCTGTTAATTGTAAATCAAAAGCAAGTGCCCCTTCCCTGCAGAAAAAAGTCAGCCCAATCCTGGGCCTTTTGCCAGTACTAATGAGGTGAGGGATACCCCAGCTCCTGGCTCCACCCCAGCAGGGCTCATGGAAACACATGGTTTGAAATAGGTCTTGGCATCTGGGAAGCTGACAATGCTCCAAGTGTCGTCCAAATTTCAAGCAGATGGGTGGGGACAAGAGGATGAGATTTTTCTGAACTTTTTTATTTGTTCTTTCAGAGTTTTCTTCCTTTCTCACTCTCCATATGTGTCATTATGCAATAATTTTCCGGGATGTAACTTTTTCACAAGGTTTGGGAAAATCCAAACAAGATGCATCGCAGATGTCAGCTTAAGAGGTTAGAGGGTTTCTTTCCCGGAGTCTATTTTCTCGCTGATGCCATTGGTTTCCCTCCTTCTCAAACAGGCATGGTTTGTAGGGAATGTCCCTGTGCTTCTAACTGTGTTTGCCCTTACAGTTTAATCTGGTGTGCGAGGACTCCTGGAAGCTGGACCTCTTCCAGTCGTGTGTGAATGCTGGGTTTTTTATTGGCTCCATGAGCATTGGCTACATAGCAGACAGGTGGGTGGTGTGTAGACAGGTACGGGATGAACCCTTTACTCTGGTTATTTGCTTTCTGATGTTGTTGAACAGCATTCACAATTTAGAAGGAAAATGAATGCAACCAAAACCTGTTTGAGAAGGTCTGTGTGTCACATAAAAGGGAGGTGGGTGGTGGTTTCTAAGGTCCTGTTTTCAAAGGCTGTTTTGCCCCAAGAATCCACAGAAATGCCAAGGTATCCCTCCACTTTTACAGCCCTGAGGAATTCACACAAGTGAAGAGATTTTGTTTTCTCTCACAGGTACAAACTGCAACACAAACTCAGAGTCAAAGATGAAATTTTAACTCTTGTACCAAGAACTATTTGCTCATCTTTGTGATAATTTTGTTCCACATTAATTTTAACAGTATCCAGATGGCCATAAATCAGTTTCAAAATAGGAGTTTTTCTCAGATACAGAAATAGAAGTAGTTGTTTCTTCCTAAATTTTATTTGATTGTCCTTTTTTTCAGCTGGGTCTGTGTTTAGCCAGTTCTAGACCTTATTGTCCCTCATTTCCTCTTTTCTATCACAATTGTCATTGTGCTGTATATCTGCCCAGTGGATTTTTTTTAGGTTAGACTCTGAACGAATTTAGTGCTTTGTAGCTGACCTTCCTCTGCATATTTACCAAAATTTTCAGTAAAATAACAAGAGAGAATGGGACTGGAACTTGAAGAAATGGAGGTAACAGGGAGTGAACAATCCTTCTGGAGATCCAGTCTGTCCTGAATTTTTTTTTTTACTTTGTATTCTCAATAGCCTTTTCCTTCCAAGACTGGCCCCAAAATTGTCTCTGTTGAACAGATATTGCTATTGTTCCCTTCTTTTCACTGTCCCACTTCAAGGGGGAAGGGCCACAGCCATCCCCTCTAGTAGTTCTGCAGTGTCAATAATTAGGATAGGCTTGTGTTTGTCTCATTGGTCCCTGCTCCCAAGTTTCAGTGCAGGCAAACACACCATCAGTTAGGTTGTGCAGACAAATCTGCTTGTGAAGAAGTCCATCTATGCACAGATTGGACAGACTGCTTTCCCATCTTCATTAAACCATTACCTCGCTGCCAGTGAGCCAGACCAGCTTTTTAATAAGCTTTCTGCTTAAATGGATTTTTCATCAGTAGATAGTGATTTACTAAAGTAGCCTTTTGTGGCCACATCTTGTGTGTGGCTACACCTCTGGCAAAAGAGATTCTCAGGTGAAAGACATCAAATGGCTACAGCAGTACTACAAAAATACTACATCCAGTCTTCAGTCCTGGGGTGTAGTCCTCTCTCTGATTTCAAGGACAAAAGTGGACAAATTTATGACAATTTTGGCTTTTCTTTGCATGCATTTTGGAAGATCTTTGTTTCTTTTTTTCTTCTTTTTAATCAGAAACGTTTGTCACCCCCCTCATCCTCGCTTTCCCTTAAATCCAAGTTCTTGTTTTCTGACTAATCTCCTAGTAAATTTGAAAGCATTCCCTCCTTTTGCCCAGAACTGAGGCTTGGATGGTGATGCACACTCCTACAGGCATAACAGGACATGAAATAGCAGTGAGCAGATTCCATGAGCATCAGAAGCACCACATTTCAGATCACCTTTCCATGCCATCATGTTCACTAGCAAAGGCATTTCTTGCCACCATATGATGCTGCGAGCCAACAAAAGCCAGAGCTTCCAAATTCATAGCCATTTATATCCGAAATGCTCTCCCTTTGTGTCAAAATACTGAAGGATCTTTTTACAAAGGCTTTTTTTGAAGCAGAAGTAGGAAAATACATGAGGAAGTAGGATATAATTCCTCCTAAGATAAAACACATATATGTCAGAGTGTTAAGGGGTCTTCACTCTGCTCACACCACTCTGTCCCAGCTCACTGCTGCTCCTGCACTGCGAGCACCTGAGAGCAACACAAAATACCATAACAAAATGTATTGTGCTCAGGGTAAAAACAAAACCAGAACTCTCAAATGTGGTCTGATGAGGCTTTCTTGGGTAGAACTTTCAGGCAAGTAAAACATATCTGTTTGTCAGGCTCATGAGAGGAGGAAATTTGAGTGATGGGATCTGCTGATGTTACTGTGGAGAACAAAAGACATGTATTTTGGCTGGCACTTATTATTGCGCTATTTTTGTTAGTGGATATCGACTAATTCAATGTTTTTTATAGTTCATACTTCTAACAGAATATGCATCTCTTTTCAGCTAGAAAACAAATGCTTTTCTAGTGTTCCAGCCCACTTGTTTATTTTGGAAACCCTCTACTTCTGGCCATCAGGGAGTCACGGTGATGGAGGGAATGACAACAGGGATGTACAAAACCCTATTCAAGAAGAGCTCAGTAGTCAGCCAAGGTTGATAAAACATGTAAAGATCACAGTTAGCAAACAAATCCCCATTAAAAAGTGCTGGCAGCTTTGAAAGATGGGTTGGGGAGCCATTATCAGGGCAATCTTGAATTAATTGCCGTAGTCATTAACCAAAAGTGAGCAATGACCTGAAAACACAAAACCAGGGGAGTTTCCTGAACCTCCATTGGGATTGAAAATGTGGCAAGGGGAATAACAGATATAGGCTCCTATTCAAAATGAGCAGAGACCCTCTCCAGCCTCTTCAAACCCTTTGGTTTGCCACCCTACCCTCCCAGGAGATAAGCCTCTTTCTTTTCGTTTTTTCCCTCTGCAGGTTTGGGCGCAAACTCTGCCTTCTGGTCACAGTCCTCATCAACGCGGTTTCAGGGGTTCTGATGGCCTTTGCACCAAGCTACACCTGGACGGTGACGTTCCGCCTGATCCAGGGACTGGTCAGCAAGGGAGGCTGGCTCACAGGCTACGTCCTCAGTTACACAGTTTGCAATTGCACCTTCTGGGCTGGGATCCTTGTTTAGCAGCAGGGCTGACCCCCACTGACGCCATCTGATTTCCTGAGCCCTGTGTGTAATGAGAGCAGACAGTGACACTGTGCTACTTACTGCCAAACTGCACCTCTTTGCTTAAATGCAGGTGCTTGTGACCCGAGCTTGCACCAGCTCATAGACATAAATGGAATAATTAGGAGGCAGCTCTGAAAACTAATGCCAAAATGATGGGCAAGGTCTAGAGGCACAAACAAATTGAAAATACTGTGAAGATGTGTAGCACCTTTCTGGGAATGGCAACAAGCAGTGATGTAAGACAACACTCATGTTTCACAGCCTTGGTGCCAAAATGACTTTTGCTGTGCTGATTCAGCTGCTTGGTGGATAGGGAGGTTCTGTTCCCAAGCCATATGGGAGGAGGGAGATGGAGGTAAACAAGTCACATCAGTCGATTTTATTTTGCCATTTATTTCACAGCTTGAAGGAGTGGGTTGAAGAGAGCAGCCTTTGCCCTGTGTTGATGGGTGAGGGCCTGACACTCAAAGGAGGGGGCAAAGTCCGCAGCTGACCAGGGCTGGGGCTTGCCCTGTGACCGAGACCGGCTCTGCTCTCCCACCCAAACCCATGGCCATGTGCCATGACCCAAGGACACAGCTCAGCACAGGGGCTACACGTGGTCTCAGCTGGCAGGAGTTATGCTCCCCTGGCTCTCCAAACCCGTATGTTTGCTCATATGACTTGTCTTTGCAGTTGCAGAATTTGTTGGTTCAGACTACCGGAGGGCAGCAGGCATCATTTACCAGCTTGCCTTCACCCTGGGACTCCTCATCCTCACCGCCCTGGCTTATGCACTTCCACACTGGAGGTGGCTCCAGCTTGCGGTCACACTGCCCAGTTTCTTTCTCCTGCTCTACTATTGGTAAGTGCCTGCTGTTGCAGCTCCCAGTAATGCCACACCACACTGACAGGATCAGGGGACAGTGGCTGAGAGCTGAAGGTTCTCCTTAGAGAACAGCTGCAGCGCTACAAATAGGATTCCCAAGATTATATTAGAAGAGATTTGGCCTTTTTCTGTTCCCTCTGCCCAAGGGTTTACTCTGACTCACCTAACAGCAAGGGGCTACCTGCAACATGGTGTAATGCTTCTGTGTTTGGAGTCCTTGCCACACATCACAAAATAATATGTCATTATTTCTTGACCAGTCCTTGAGCTACTGTGGGAAGGGAGTTTTCTAATCATCTATCATAATTGGTTTTGGTTGTTTGGGTTTTTTAATGCAATTGGCACAGGGTTGTTTGTGGGTTTTTTTAATTGATTAAAAATGTTTCTTAGAATATAACTAGATCAGGGAAAAGAATTGGGATGTGATTTTTTTTTGAAAGGTTATTTTTAACATGGTAGAAATTAAGGATCAGATTTTGAGCTATTCTTTTTTATATCCATAGACTATTAGCTATTTCTAAAACTTGTCAAGACAATTTATCTCAGACTAATGTTTCCAAACTGTAATAAACTGGGTTTAGATTCAAAAAAAAGAGAATAAATTCAGGCAAGGCTACCTTGCCACTCAAATGGAGCACGAATCGGAGTGCAATCACTGGCAGTCACAGCTACCACTGAGTTCAATTCCCCCTGTGAATCCTCAAAGCACTGTAGGATCCTAGCCTGAGCAACTCAGTTCCATGTTCATTTTCCAGGTACCAGTAATGTGCATTTTCCTTCCGTGTAGCTGTCATGCTTATATGTGTTGCAGGTGTCTGCCTGAGTCTCCCAGGTGGCTCATAGCTCAAAAGCAGAATGATGAAGCTATGGAAGTTATTAAGCGCATCGCCAAGGGAAACAGGAAGAAGCCACCTCTTTCTTTCCAGGTGACTGCACTGCATTTGCTGCATGTGTGCCTGCTTCAAGACAAATAATGTTATGAGTTTAGGATTGTGTTGGGTTTAGAGCAGGGAGCAGTTGAAATCATTGCAGCTTCCAAAAGCAAAGGCAAGTGAGTTCCCATTTACTGCCTAGGAGCCTCACAGAGAGTATTTGGGAGATTTCATGACTTTAAATTCCAGAACATCCTTATTCATTACTTTTTTTTAAATGTTGCTTCATGCCATACACAACTACAACAGATATGAAGATTGTCTGTATAAATTTTCATATTTCCTTTACCCAAAGTACTCTGGAGAAATAATTTTGCCCTCAGTTACTTAACTGGCAAATGAAAACCCTCATTCTCCCATCAGCCTAAAGGAAAATATTCACTGTAGTGCTCACCACCTTCTCCTCCTCCCACTGTAACCTCTTGTCCTGTCACTTCTGTTCCCAGAATCTCAGCTCTGAAGAGGAAGACAGAGAAAAGTTGAAACCTTCGTTCTTAGACCTGGTCAGGACACCTCAGATCAGAAAATACACATTCATTTTGATGTACAGTTGGTAAGGATGGGAAGGCTTTTGCAGCCCAAATGGAGGTGTGTGATTTGGGGTCATTAAATCATTGTCATTGATTTAAGCCTGTTTTGCTCCTGACCAGCTGCAAATCTCAGTTCTTTGCATAAAATGTCTCCCAGGGGGGTCGGCTTCATTTGCACCCTCTTCTCTTCCCAGGTTCACGAGCTCTGTCCTCTACCAGGGGCTCATCATGCACATGGGAATAGCTGCTGGGAACATGTATCTGGATTTCCTTTATTCTGCTCTTGTCGAGTTCCCAGCCGCCTTCATCCTCCTGCTGACGCTGGATCGAATCGGCCGTCGCCACACCTGGGCTGCAGCCAGTGTGATGACGGGGGCTGCTTGCCTCATTGCAGCATCCCTGCCAGACAGTGAGTTCTGCAAACCTCCTCTGTCAAGGAATTATCTCCCCATCTCTTGCTTGTTGCCCTGGAAAATAGAAAAAGATCCTTGATAACCTGGCCCATGTCGGTACTGTGATCCAGTGCAGTCAAATACCATAAAAGCAGCAGTATTTATACCTGCTAATGAGAGGCTGGAGAAATGGGGCAAATCAGATCATAAGTCTGCAGGTGCTAGGTCATGAAGAATGCCATGTTCACATGTCCACAATTTTTATCTGACCAGAAGTTTGTATTTTAATGCACGATTCAGGGGTTTCATCCAAAAATACCCACATTTTCTGTTCCTAAAAAGGAAAAATGTATAGGCACATGCACACACTTAAACAATGTCTGGGTACAGTAAGTGCTTTCTGCCATCAGTGCTGCTGCCATGAATGTAGGATGTCAAACAACCACGGTGACCGACACTCAGCTTTGGTTTAGCTGAGCGCCTGCTCCAAGATCATTGTCTCAAAGCAGTGCATCACTTAAGGGCCACCAAATGAAATTCCTTTCCTTTTGTTTTATGGAATATAAGTAGACTGAAACTACAGCCACTACAGCGCCACACAACTGTGAGTTCATTGGGGAGACAAGAACAAACACACAAAATGTTATAGTAAAATGTTATATGCATAAACCCCAGAGCACCCAGACAATGAAAAACCATTTTAGGAAGCGACTGGGGAGCGCAGTGGCTGGGGGAGGGGGGAGGGGGCGCCACTACAGCGCCACACAACTGTGAGTTCATTGGGGAGACAAGAACAAACACACAAAATGTTATAGTAAAATGTTATATGCATAAACCCCAGAGCACCCAGACAATGAAAAGTCAGTTTAGGAAGCGACTGGGGAGCGCAGTGGCTGTGCAAGGTGCAAGGGCCCTGCTGAGGGAGTGCAGGAGTGGGAGTCCTGTGGCCCCACAGCTGCTGCCTGTGCCAGAGCATGGGGCACAGTAGTGCCTGAGAGAGCACCTCACTCTGGGGACAGAGGTGTGGATGACTTGGGACCTAAAACCCCACGTGGCAGACAGAGGTGTCCTGGGCTGACTCTCTGTGTAGGGCTAGGACATTCGTTTATTTGCAGCAGACATCTGCAGGTGTGAAAGCATTTATAGATCACCCTCTGAGGTAGGGAGGCAAACACAAACTTGTCCCAGCTTGAAAGCCATCACAAGCCTCTGTGCAAAGGTACAGAGTACCTTCCTGCTAAGCAGATTTCAACTGCCAAATAATGCCCTCTGTTAAGTTTTATTGCAAGCAACAAGTGGTGTCCTGTGTAAGCTTTTGTTTAACACACTAGATAACCCAAACTACTTTGTGTCATGAATTTCTCTCTGTGACAGCAGCCTAGCAAAGTCTCATGTCTTGGTTATTTGCTTGAATCAAAAGACAATTGCATTCTAAATTCTTTGTTGAGTGAAACAACAGCATCATGCTTTACTGTTTCATTAAATTAAATATTTAATGCTGTTTTATGTCAAGAGCAGAAGAAAACCATAGTTTTGTATTCAAACCTCAATGTGCACAATGTCTTTCCAGGTCTTTATTGGCTTAAAATGACTGCAGCTTGCTTGGGCAGGATGGGAATTACCATGTGCTATGAAATTATATGTGTAGCAAATCCTGAGCTGTATCCAACATTTCTCAGGTAAGTGCACCACCTTCTGTCAGCAGGTAAAAGCACTGGGTGTTTCTCTGTGAGAGACCAAGAGACTGGCTTACAGCTAAGGATGTCATGGAAGAGGAATTTGCTTGTATAAAGCACACCTTGAAATGGGGGAGGAGGGATACTGAGTGATATAGCAGAAACCCACCTCCTTCCGTGGCCAAAGCCCCTTCCCCACTTCCAAGCCTAGCACTGGGCAGTTTTCTGGGGGAATGTGTAAGAAACCTTCCCAGACAGCCTTCATGCTCCCTATCCAGTGCACCTCACTGTACCAGCAGAAGTCAAAGGCTCATTGACCTCTCCACTACAGGGCTAGTCTTAATGTCTTACCTTGTCTAACCCTCCTCCCCTCACCCAATTCATCTCGTGGTATGTCTCCCTGTGAGAATGCTCTGCCTGTGCTCTCTTCTGATTATACTCACCACTACAGGGGCCAGGTCTTTCCAAGTCTCTTCCTAAGCCCCAGGGTGTTAACTCTCTTCTCTTTCCAGGGCTCACGGCCCATCTCTTTTCCCATCAGCTGCAAATCCTGGACAGGGTGCTGGCCTGCTCATCTGGCAGCAGGGCTGAGTGAACCCTTGTGTGTCCTGTGGGGTGCAGAGCAGCCCCAGGCAGAGCTGGTGATGTGTGTGTGTATTGCATGTGCACTGCAGGAACCTGGGAGTCCTCGTCTGCTCCTCCCTGTGTGACCTCGGTGGGATCATAACACCCTTCCTTGTGTACAGACTGGCAGACCTCTGGCATGAACTGCCCCTGGTCATCTTTGGTAAGAGCTGCAAGAGGGGTTGGTTGGCCAAAGCTGAAATGAATTAGTTTGGTGATTTATTTTCTGTCTTTAAAAAAAAAAAAACACGGAGAGATGCATACACATACGTTTAAGATACAGCTTGGTGAGTCTGTTCATCTGGGTGTTTGGAAGTGGTAGCAAAGTCACCTCTTAGCCCCTTCTGTGCTGAAGGGGACCCCATGCTTTTGGGATAGCCCTTTCAAGCTTTGACTTTCTCCTGCTGAGCCCTTTCCAAGGGAGGAAAAACTTTGGGTTCTGTCCCTCTCACAGGCAGCATGGTTACCTGAACTGAGGTCCCAGCAACATGGCCTTGTCTCCCTGCAGAAAAGTTATACTCCATCTCAGGGTGGCCAGTCTATCAAGGATGCCCTGGCAATTTAGGATGGCAAAGGAGCATGTCAGCCCTAATGTTAAGGTTTCTATCCCAAGAAAAGGGCTGCCTTGAATGCCAGCTGCTGCACATACTCAAACCTGTGTGCCTGCATGAACCATCTGCCCTCAGTAGGGTCACAGAGGGTCTAAAACTAATCAGAAGGTGAAACTGGCCAGGTGGACTGGTAGTAACCTTTTATGCATGTCCTAATCAAGCCGAAAGTAGTGATGACAGCTAGCCAGTGTCACCTCAATCCCATGCCAGCTGGACAATCATAAGCAAAACCTGCTTCCTCTGCACTGTGTGCCTGAAGCAAGGAAGCCAGGCTCCCTCCTGGGTCTGTGCCTCAGGACAGCTTTCCAGGGCTCAGATGTACCTCAGAAATGACAGCAATTACTCTGACAAATAAGAATCATGCAGATAAAAATCCAAGTGTTATTATTACTTTGAGGTACCCTTATTCTGCCATTGGGGCAGACATTGTCTGTCCATTGGGGCATTAATTAGTGACTTGAAATTAAACATAGGCATGACAATTGCACTGCCTTTGTGATCCTTGTTCTGTGCTTGCAGCTGTGATTGTTCTAATCAACAGTGGCTTAGTTTTGCTCCTACCTGAAATGAAGGGAAAAGCTCTGCCTGAGACCATTGAAGACGCTGAAAATCTGCACAGGTATGGTGTTAAACAATGTCCTCTAGAGCAACTCACCTTCACATCTGCAAAATCTGCTTTAGAATCTCCATTTATTGTACATATCTGGAGATTTGTTGGGTTTTGTTGTACCCATATAAATACAGTTGGTGGCTGGTGGGTGACACATCCCTGATTGCGGTATCGGGCTCTGGGCTCTCCTGTATGATCTGACTGGAATCCATAAACACCTTACATATGAGCCAGACATTGGGAAAAGGTGTGGAAGGTAGTGCCATGGGCCACCTGAAAAGCATTGATCAGTGAGGGGACTGTTGATATCCCCAAAGATGCTCTCACAGCAAGGACAAAGCTGGCTGAGATGTGGTTTTAAATCTGGGAAGCAATTCAGTGACTGTCCTGTGGTTTCAGTGCTCTTGCCTTTTGGCTCAACCTGCAGCTTCTGGAGCACCTCCCAGGGTTGGGGGTAGAGCTCCACAAACACTGGAAGGGTTGCTTAAATTTACTGAAGCTCCTGTGAAGCCAAAAAATACTTGGCCTGGTAAAAAACTGGGTGTGGGAAAAAAGGGACCTAACGTGGCCAGAAAGAGATGGCAATGTAGCACAGCATAGAGCAGGGACAACATGCCTCTAGGAAACATTAGGAAAATCATACATGCAACCACACACCCAGATGTCACTTTAGAATCCACTTAGAATAAGAGTTTTTACAGTAGGAAATGCTAGAGTTGAAGTTTCTAAAGGTACCGTTGGGATATGATTTCCAGACAGCAGCACAGTTGAAATGAGGCCACAGAAAGTCTCAAATTTGCTCCTTACTCTGCTGCTCTTCCAAGTAGCCTAACCTCGTTTGAGCAATTGCCAGTGCCAAGATAACAGTTAAACCTAGTTTTGTTGAATGAATGCAAGAATATGGATTATGTGGCAGATCATGCTGTTAAACACCAGGAACATCATCTGTTTTTTCCCCTTTCCTTCCACAGGCAGGAGAGAAGTAAAGAAAAAACCATTTATCTCCACGTTCTGACTTCCGAAGTTGCCCCAAAGTAAGGGCTCATTTTGCCCTGGATCTGCCTTTGTTGGGGCAGGGAGGCAGAAGAGGGCCAGCAGAGCAGCCACAAGCCCGGACCTCATCCCACATCCAGAGGATGAGCCATCCCACTGTGATGATCTTTCCCTGTTGCACTCCCCCAGCTGACAGCACTCTGACACTTGGGCACTTCTGGAGCCAGAAGCATTTCTGCTTCACTCCCTCATGGACCATGTTGCAAATTTTTTCTATTTGCCTCCTGAACACTTTCATGTCTCTGGTGTCTCAGGCCATCTGGCAGCAGCACCTCATATGACATGAGTGGAAAATTCATAAAGGAACACTTCCTTCTGCTTCTTATAAAACTAAAGATCTCTTTGGGCTGCTCACTCACAGCTCATTTCTATAGCAAGCAGGAGTGCAGTCATGAGCCCAATTCACTTCCTTCAAGCTACACCTGACTCTGCACAAAAGTAACACGGTATCTGATTTACTGCCGCAATTCCCTCTACATCCCTTAAAATATTGATGCTGTTGGTTGGTCTATGGCTCCTGCTTCCCAGATCAGCTCTGTGATTCAGCTCCTGCCACCCAGGCAGCGAGCACTGCCACTGTAGAGACCACTGTGGGAGCCTGAGGCATCCACAAGCTCCTTTTCCTTCCTAGTTTTGCTCTTCTTCTTCCAGAGAAATAAGTACAAAAAAAAAAGCACTTTGTTCCAGTTTGGCCAAATTTAGAAATATATCCTCTGAGAGAAGGCACAACCACCCCTCCCCCACCAGGTTCGGGAAAAAAAAAATTTTCCTCGAAGGAAAGTGAAGAAGATAAAACTATTTATTTAACAAACACAGGGGAAGGAAAATAATGTTAGATTGGTAAAATCTTTCGCTGTAGAGGAAAAAACCTGGGAAAGTGTTCGAGTCCTCCCTTTGGTCTCCTCGGAGCTGGGGCTTGGGCCGGGGCCAGGCCCTCTGTGCCCGGTGGAAAGTCCTCCCAATGTGCTCTGATGTTGCAGCAATCAAGCAGTCCAGTAGAAAAGGGGAAAAAATCCGGAATTCCAGAGAAGGAAATCCAAAGTCCAACTCTCAGTCTCTCTCCCGAGAACAAGAAGAAGAAAAACTGGCCAAAAACTGACTGGAAAAAAACAAGCCGGGTGCTTCCTCCCTCCCCTGCCCCAGCTAGGGAAAAAAAAAAAAACCTGCTATCTTTTTGTAACCTTGAACGAGCTGCAAACTGCTTTGAGAAAGTTTTGCTCAGTTTTTTCCTTCCCCCTTTCAGGGTCAGTTTAGAGGCATAGAAAGGCACAAAAATTAATTTCTGGGCATAGGCAGCGATATGGGATACACATCATAAGGTCACCCCAAGACACACTTCTAAGTCCAAGCTGACTTTTAAGATTTGGTATTCCATAATTTGACTGGATATTAGGCAAGCTGGAAAATTAAAAGGAAGAAAATGAGGAATTGGAGGCAGTGAAGCCTCAGGATGCGGTGGGCTGCGTACAACTGCATCAGCATTCGGGATCAGTGACAGGGAAGGGGCAGGAAGCCCCACCACCGTCACCCCCTGGGACCAGCACAAACAGTAACAGGACACTGTGCCCCGCATATTAAAACATATTAAAGTTTGTGTTTATGCATGAACGTTTTCCTAATGCTCAGAGCTTGATTATTTACATGGCCAAACTCCCAAATATCTGTCAGAAAAAAGGACTGAGGCAGGGGGAAAGATAAGTCAAAAAAAGGATATGGCTTTTAAAGTTGATCTCCCTCCATACCACGCTGGAGAATCACTGCGCTAGTGCCTCTGAAGGTTGAAGAGTCCTCTCCACAGCTTTTGGGAAGCTGTGATTCACAGCATAGTCATCAACTTGTATACATTCTCTGGATCTGAGTTTGCCTCCTGACCAGTTCTAGTTGTGGGAAATGGCCCAGTTTCTTAATATTTTAAAATATTAAGAAACCCAGCGGTGTAGGGTAGGGATGGGATAGGAGCACCGAAGTGTCTGAACAACAGCTATCCTTGCGTGTTGGCGTTTGGATTTAGGTGTTGACAGCAACAGCAGAGGAAAAGAACAGTGCTTAGGTGCAGCCCTTGGCCACAAGATCATCTGCCCATCAGAGGCTGCCATGGAGAACACCAGAAACTTTGTAAAAGTAAAGAGCAATTCTTCCCAAAACCCAGCTGGTGGGTGGGTACCCCAAAACATGGAGCTTTTATGTTCTCTTCAGGCATGGTTGATATAAAGTCCAGATTTAAGTAATTAGGTGAGGGACAGGGTCTTCTTAAGGGGCCAGTCCCACTTTCATTTACCTGCCCTGTTTACATGCTCCCAGGCTCCTTGACAGAGTCAGATGGTGCTTGGTCCTGAAGCACTCCTTCCCAAGCTCCAAGGACAGCCCTGCCACTGGGCTGGTTATGCTCCAGCAGCCCCAGGAGCAGACAGGCTTCAGCTGCTCTTAAGGGGAAGGGAAGCTCAAACTGTGTGACTTGAGGCAGGATGTGAGCTTCAGTCACAGTCTGGGGGAGACAGACTCCTGCCACCCCACCAGGACACAATGCTGCTGCTCCACATTTTGAGAGCAGCCATTTGCAGCTGGACCAGCTTTCACATCTCTTTGACTTCCCAACTCCAGGAAGTAATCCATGAATGGACAAAGGTCACCAGCAAGGAAATCAGTGAAGGACATTTGCCCTTGTGTTTATTAAGCTGCCACCAGAAGCAGATGCCACTATCACTTGTAGGTGACTGCAAAGCAAAGGCACACCAGAGCCTGCCACCTCTGTAGCTCCTGCTGTGGCAGTAGCAGTGCTTATGGAAATAAATACCAGTGGGATGGGTAAGGGTCTTGGGACGCAGCTTTTTTAGTTACTCATTTATTCATCTCAGTATTTGCTTTGCTTGACTTGTTGCTACCTCCCCTGTTTTCTATCTGCAGAGTTTTCAACAGGTTTTATATTAAAGAACTGTAAGTCAGAAGTTCTGATAGATTTCTATTAGTGCAGAGCAGAGACATGTCTGCAACTGCAGCAGGACACCTGCTCTACCAGACAGGTAATTGCACCCACCCTGTCCCTCTTGCCCTCTCAGCACAAGCTTGTTCCCCCCTGATCCTGAAGCAAATATTAGTTTTGCAACTGCCCAGACCAAAGTCATGTCATTCCTGATCTGTCTGTACCCTTCTCAGGGCAACCTTGCCATGGCCCTGCCTCACCGAACAACATGCTTCCCTGCCTTGGAGGCCCTCACAGCAACACTGAACATTAACTGAGGCTCAGGTCAGCTGAAAGCTGGTGCAAGGTCACTGGGATGCAATCCTGGGGGAATTTCACCCTGCCTGCTAGAGCCCAGCAGTGCCTTGCTCAGCTGGGAGTTCTCTCCCTGCAGCTGATTATCACTGGGCGGAGGTATCTCATACCCTGCTCACAGTAGCCTTATGGAAAACCAGTGTTTCCCAGCAGTGACAGGGACCAGCAACACTAACAGGAAAGGGGAGCCACAGAAGGATTGTTTCTGTTTTGATCTGCAACCACAGGTCTGTTACAGCCACTCAGTCGGAGGGACTAGGAAATTTGTGAAGGTGCTGGATATTTCCTGGAAGACCCAGTGCTGCCCCTGATGCTCCCTGAGGCACAGGACCCTTGGTCAGGGTCCTGCAAGTCCCCAAGCCTGATCCCAGCTCATTCCAAAGAATGCCCCAACAGGACACGCATATAATGATATTACCTTATGAAGGAAATTAGTCTTTCTCCTGTGCATTCTTTTTTGTGCTCTGGAGTTGCCACATGCCCACCCTTGTGAGTAGCCAATAAAATAGGAGAAAATAAAATCAGTTTTTAAAAAAATCTGTGCAAGTCGTCACACGACTGACCCAGGTTTGTAGTTACCTTGATTCTACAATGGAGATAAATCTCTGTTATATTGTGCTGCCCCTTTGTAAGAAAAACCAAGTCAGACTTCATGGAGGCTTACAAAGTTTTGTCGGGATGGATCCCACCACATTCAAGTTAAGATCTCTTGAAGTCCACGTTGAAGTCCACACAGGTGATACAAAAATTCCCCAGCCCTAAAATATGTTTCTCTTGGTGTACAGCTATGCAGCAATAGGGACAATTCCATCAGAAAACCCTAAACATTGTAAATAAAGGATATGCAGAGAAATTGAAATAAGACAGGCAAGACTTTTGAGGGGGTATTTATTCTAAGTGGCATTTCTGTGCTACTGCCCTAAAGCAGACTACCCAGCAAGAGTTACACCTTCTTCAGCCACGTGTTACTTCTGATCCTTGGACATGGAGATAGATTTTTTTGGCCTTTGGAGCACTTTGCCTGCAAGGGTAACAAGACATGAACATCAGCCAGGAATGAAGGTGTTAAGTGAGCACCTAACTTCAAGTTCTTTACCTGCTCTGCCTTGGGCCCAGGAAAATGATCATATATTCCTTTAAGTTTGTTCTGGCTCCTCAGCAGATACTGGTGCTCCACGCACCACGTGTGAAGCTGCTATCAAGACTGTCCTTTTTCTGTTCAATTGTTAAGGGGTTTTTTTTAACACAAATGCCATTTATAATGGTGTTGCAGCACGTTGGAGAGGCAAGTGCAGCTATTCACAGGCCAGTAAAGGCCTAGGCTACTTGTTTTCAAGATGCCTAGGTAAATGTGTGGTAAAAGGAGTCCAGAATCTGTCCAGTTAGAGTCTGGAAATTACTCAGCAACTTCTTGGAATCAAAGAAGGCAGCCAAGTAATCCCTGGGCTTCCCTCTGGACAGGGATTTTGCCCAATTCCAAGTGAAAGCTGCTAGAAGTTCATCATCATGACTTACCTGTGAAAGTTTTCAACATCCTCCACAGTCTCAGGCAAAACTCTTCCTTTGGTTTCAGGCAGAAGCAGCACCAATCCACCCGCAGTCAAACCAAGAACAGCTTCAAAACAGAGGCACAAAGCTTGTAAGCATTTATCAAGCACTTTCTACTGCCAGACAGAAAGGACTCGTCAATGGCACTTTATTTTGTTCCTCATGCAAGATGTGCACCTCAAGCCTCTATATGCAGAACTGCTGTGCTGGTACAAAAATGGAAGCTGTGGCTGCCCTGTGGAGACAGTGCCAAGCCAAGTCCTCTTGTGTGTTATGCACTGAGCTAGGACACCTCTAACAGGGCAGACAATCCTTCGTTTGTAGAGGAAAGAAGTCTTTTTAGTGCTAGAGCATGCCAGGAAACATGTTCCATTTTTATGCTATTCACATAAGATTAGAAAATGTGTACGGAATGTATTATCTCCTAAAAAACGTGATCAACTTCTCCACTGATAATTTCTTTTATCCAGGTCATACATGTTTGGTATAAATATTTTTAATGTACTAAGCACCCTTCTAGATGTCCTGTCTGTTAAAATCTGCATATTGCCATTCAAGGTACTTTTCTATAAATAATGTGCTGACCTAAGATTCATAAAAATGTTGCAGGCCCTGACCTGAAAGTTCAGGTCACTAGTCTGCAAAACTTATCTTGCATTTATTTACCAGCTGCTTTCCAAATAGCTGGAGAAGAGCCAGTTAAAGTGTCAGAAAAGCTGAAGCGTAACAGCCCTACTTGTACTCCATTAAATAGGCAATTATGTGAAATTCTAGGGGTTCACTGCTGGACAGACAATATAATACACAGAAGAGCAGTAGATCAGCATGGAAGCCATCAAATATTCATCTCATCAAAATTTTTCTGAGCCCTTTGCCATCTGTCAAGTATGTATTTGGCTCTAACTTCCTTTAAAATACAAGGAGAAATCATAGGGGCAAGGAAGACATGGAATGCATAAACAAGTTCCAGCTTGTCATAAACTGAAGGCTAAGGCCTTGTAGAGAGCAATGGGCTTCTGCTGAATTTACAGCAGCTGCCTTGGTGGCTTTTCCCTCCCTTTGGAACTTGGGTCCCCCTGCTGCACCCTGGGCAAGGAGGTGCGGTGGCACTTACTGAAGACAATCAGTGGCAGATTGTACCAGACTTCCACCAGTCTGTAGACAATGAAGGGGACGAGGACTCCACCAATATCGCACAAAGAGGAGCAAACCATCACCCCAAGATTCCTGGTTTGGCAGCAAAGGGATCATGTTAGTGTCAGAGTACTGCAGCTGGAAAGGGATGGATCACAACTCTCATCCATGCACAGGAAAGATCCAGGCACTCTGTGGGACTTCAGATCCTTCACCCACACTAGTTCCCCCAAGGTTTCTTTTTATTTTGTTCATGTGAGTTTCCCCTTGTGTAAATGTACATTTCTTTTCTTTATTAAGCTACGTTTTTAAAGCATTTTAGCTGTGCTTCACCTACTTTATGTTCAACAGTACCTGTGTAGTTCTGACACATTTGAGGATAACTAAATTTAGCATAAAACATAACATACACATCAGCCTCAATTATTTGTTTCCAGGCCAAATGCCAGCTGGGAAGAGGATACACCTACCTGATATAAGTTGGATACAGTTCAGTGCTTACAAAGCAAACCATTTCAAAAGCCATTGTAATTCCCATTCTCCCAATGCAAGCAGCAACCACTTTTAATGAATGCATGTCTGCAGAGAAAATACATTCAACACATTTAAAAGTATCCCAGTGATTTAGCAGGTGTCAATTAATACAGCAGTGTTATTTTGTGGGACTTCTGATCCCACGTCAGTTGATCTTCTCAAGGGACTTTGTTTCACCCGTGTGAGTGAGGGAACAGTCAGCACCACATGAGCAGTGGCACAGGGACCCTCACAAAGCAGCATGGGGGTTCCAGATGGCAGGGTGGGAAGCCCCCAGAGGGCTTCACTCAGGGGACTTACCCTCTGGGATGAGGGCTGTGGCAAGGCAGGCGGCCCCAGCCACCACGTTTGACACAGCCCAGGGGTAGCGCCGCCCGAGACGGTCAATAGTGACAATGATGATGAAGGCGGCTGGGAATTCAACAAGTGCAGAATAGAGGAAATCCAGATACATGTTCTCAGCATCCATTCCCATGTGCATGATGAGCCCCTGGTAGAGGACAGAGCTTGTGAACCTGGGCAGAGAAGAGCATCCTGGATTTGTTAGTCGGTCGGAGAACAGAGGTCTGCGTCCTGATGGAGTTTGCAAATCCAGAACTCCAAAACCAGCTCTCTAGCGTTATATTCTTACCAGTTGAACATCAAAATGAGTGTGTTTTTTCTTATCTGTGGTGTCCTGAAAAGGTCCATCAGTGAGGGATTCTGCTTTCCACAATCATCTTCTTCAAATTGAATATCCTATGGAAGAGCCAGTACATAATACATTAAATTTCTTCTGGGAGGAAATGATGGAAGGTACTATCACATGCTGCTTACTTACATGCACAAGCAAACCCTGAGCTCACCTTAAAATGGGAAGGCATCTTTTTCCCGTTTTTTTTAGCCATATCACTGACAATTTTCATAGCTTTTTCATTTTTTCCTTGAGATATCAGCCACCTGGGAGACTCTGGGAGGCACCTACAATGCGAGTAGATGCCATTATATGACAAAACATAAAGCCTACCTATTCTCCCATGCATGGAGACTTTGGGAGGACTAAATAGAGGCAGATGGATTTTTTTTTTTTGTTTGGGTGGGTTTTATGAGCTACTTCCCACTCCTGCAGTATGGGGAAAAGTACTGTATCCCATGGCTGAGACTGGAAAAGGAACAGTTGAGATAGTGGCTTTGGTCAAAGAGGAGTTTACTAAAGATAAGTCAGGGAGGGGCTTTGAGTGAGAGTGGTGCTCTCATCTTATGCAGCCCATTCACCACAAACCAGCTCCTCTTAGGGAGCCATTTTTCACTTCCGCTATTACAGGTTAAGAAGTAGTTAACAAGATAGAACTGGCTTACCAATTCAAAAATATGGAAGAAGGAAGGCAACAAATTTCTTTCTACTAGTCCTAACCCATCGAGACAATTTCTCAAATCCAAAGCACTCAAACCAAAAAATGTCAATTAAAAAGAGAAGAGAGAAACTAAAATGAAGGAGTACCCAAGTGCTTTTTTTTGGTTGGATGGCAAAAATCTGCAACTTTTTTTCTTAAAAGAACATGCTAACAACCTGTTAGAGTTGTTAGCACTAGATGATCTCTCAGTAACCACATTTTCAATGTAAGGCCAACTAAATTATGCCAAGGCACGTATTTTCTTTTATGAAATGCTTAAAGAAAATAATAAATTATATTAATCCACTTTTCCTCCAGTGTTTTTTCAAAGTGGTCTGCTTTTTAAACACAAGGTCAGGTGAGGTGCACAGGCTAGGATTCAACAAGATCTCAGTTGCTGAGGGGTCCTATTTCCCTCTCCTTTTTGCCGTGAACCTCCTCTTTGCACCAAGAGATGTGCACAACCAAAAAGGAGCGCCCACTCTCTCTCAGTATCAAGCCTTGGGAAGCAGGAGAAGCTGGGGTTTTTTGGGTCGTGGGCAGAGCTACAACAAAAGAGCCCTTACCAGTAGTAGAGCAGGAAGAAGCAGGTGGGCAGGGTGACAGCGAGCTGCAGCCACCGCCAGTGAGGGACGGCGTAAGCGATGGCATCGAAGACCAGGAGCCCGACAGAAAAGGCCGCCTGGTAGAGGATCCCCACCGTCCTCCGGTACTGCGGGCCCACCACTTCTGTCACTGCAAAGGCACACACGGACAGGTGAGCGCCGTGGCTGCTCCACACAGGAGAAACCTGCTTTGAGGGGACACTGGAAGACCAGCACTACAGTAACATCTTGGAGAAACATTGGTAATCATGGGCATCCCAGCATAATGCTTCCAGACAAAATCCCCTGGTTTGCTCTTCTGGCACCCAAAGTCCAGTAGGGAAGAAAACACTGCTGCTGGTAGTACACTGGCCTAAGACATCCTGGAACATCTGCTGCGGAGATCTCTGCATAAATCAAGCATTCATACAGGTGGATTTTGTTGTGAAATCTAATGCCAACATACATAATGTCTCCAACCCAACAACAAAGCTGAACATTTGGTTTCCTAAGTGCAGCAGTTTGGCTTGCATCTCACTCCAAGGACAGAAGGAAAACCAATTTCACAGGATGGCACAGAGCTCCCAGGCCAGGGTGGCATCACGATGCATTTGCACTTTGCAAGTCAGCATCACAGTATCACATCACACATTAACTCTCTATTAACAAGACTTAAAAGTAACTATTCCAGCCAGCAGGCACAAGCACACTCAACATTTTGCGTGCAGTTGTGTGATTCCAAGAAAGAAAACTCTTTAGAAAAAGAACAGTAAGGAAATAATTAGCAGCCAAAGGAACTGCTGAGTTTTGGAACCACAGATTAGCTAATGCTGCTCAGCTAAACGATGCACATAGACATCTCCTCAGGCTCAGTAGAACTGAGCCAGAAGCAGCTGAAGGGCAGATAAGTGCCCCAGCAGAGCAGGACAGCAAGGTTGTTCTGTCCTTGTATCCTTCCCTGGACATTCAGTATTGGCCACCCTTAGGGAAAAGATGAAAGTTTAACAGAGCTTTGGGGCTGCTTCTGGGTAGCATTTTTTCAGGAGAGAGTTTCAAGAGAATTCAGGAGTAACAAGATGTAACAGAGAAAATATCAGGATAGGGCAAATCATTGTCCTGAAAAGGACTTCGTTTTCTAAAATGGCTTAAAGTTCCCCAGAAGAAGGGATGAAGATTTCATATGTGCCAGGAAAAGATTTAAGAGGCCAAGCGAGCATCCAGAAATGCACAGGAAGGAATAATCATGTCCTAGCAGAAGACAGTCTGGACTGTGGGATAGGTACTTTTATTTTATTTTAATCATATGAGACATCTGGATAACTGCATTAGCAAGATGCCCCCACTGAAAGACTTAATGGAAGTTTAGGGCACTAACTTTTACATTTTTACCACTATGACAATGAACTGCATTTCTCAGAGACATTTGGTAGAGCCTTCTGACATCCTAACCCAGTTAATGTTCTATCAGTCAGCTTTTAAAATACTTAATCTGCTGCTTCAGTGATTGCTTGCAGTTGGGTATTTTGGACAGGAGACTGAACATCACACCAGAAAAATCAGAGAAGTCCCACGAAGCTCTACCCTGCACCAGAAAATTGTCCTGAGATGGGCAACCAACCGTGCCTCACCAGCAGACACAGCTGGTGCAGGGCTCTGGGAGAGGCACCCACACAGGCTGGGTCTTCCACTGCTTGGCCTCCCCTCAGACTAGTGGATACACACAGGTACACAAACACCTTGTCTTTTTATCAGCAAGTACATGCTGTTCTTCAGATATTTTTAGATGCTGAAGCCTCTGTTTGCCCTTTAATGCTCTTCATGTCATAAAAATGCCGCAAGTTTTCCCCACCCTCTGCCTGCTTCTTTAATGGCCTCCTCTGTCACCATCCTGTCGCTGCCCGGGCTAGAGGGGCTGTGGTCTGCCAAGTCACCTTCCCCAGCCAGAGCCTGACGAGAGGAAGAGGAGCCATGGGGCCCAGATAGATCTGCAAAGGTGAGCTGTGCCATAGGGGAAAGCCTATCTCTACATAAGAGCCCTAATATACCACCATTTGCTCCAGCTTTGAAGGCTACTGCTATTTCTTCCTAATGACAGTGCTTGAAAACATCCTGAGAAGCCAAAGAGGGAGAAAACTCCTTAATAAAACACTATGGGAGGCATTTTTTTTAAATGGCTTTTTTTCAAGTTTTTTGGAGTCGAGTTTATTTCCTCCATCTTCTGCAGCTAGTCTTGCTCCTGGGAGAAGGTCCTGAACTCACCCAGGATGTAGCCCGCAGTCCAGCAGCCCTTGCTGACCAGCCCTTGCAAGAACCGGATGATGACTATCCACAGGTAGGTGGGCACGAAGACCAGAAGGATTCCACACACAATGTTTGCAAGGATTGTCGTTAAAAGGCAAAATTTACGGCCAAACCTGGATTGGAAAATAATAGGCATGAAGCAAACCACTAGTCATGGAAGCATTTTAAACCAGTAAGAGCTTTGTGTATCTTTGGGGAAAAAATCCAATTTTGCTATGCAAAATAGATACATGCTTTTTATTCCTCACCCACTACTCATTATTCTGCTTTTCTATTCCATGAAAAGTTACTGTGCCAGTTGCTCTGCAATTCCACAAAACCTTTCAGAAAAAAAGAATAGTCCCACATTGACATCTATTACATTGGGAATGAAAAATAAGTATGAGTTATATATATGTATATAAAGTGGGAGCTCCAAACCAGCATTTCCTGGCTTTGGTTAACACCTAAGGGCTCTGATGTGGCACAGTAGGAAGTTTGGGGTGTGCAGTTCTAAAATAATCCTCGTGGGCTCTGCAGGACTTGCTGAGCAGATCTGTGCTCAGCACCAGGTATAACCTAAAAGGCAGGATACTGGCTCATGCTGCAACTGAATATCCACGGGGATGACCTTCTTTTCAGAAGAGCAGAGATGGTATCAGTTGCACAACCTTTACCTAAGTTTGGCTGCTGAACATGGATAAGGGAGGTCAGAGAGTTTTATTGTCAGCCCACACATACCTGTCTGCAATGTAGCCAATGTTTATGGAGCCAATAAAAAACCCAGCGTTCACAGATGACTGAAAGAGATCCAATTTCCAAGAGTCCTCACACACCAGGTCAAACTAAAGGAGCACACAGAGACAAAAAAGTGAAATGGCTCACATCCACAAGTTTCCTTCACTTCAGTTAAAGATTTAAACTTGTTTCTGGGTCAATGCCTGTTTTGTCAGCACACAGAAATCCTACTAACTTAACTAATTGTCCAACATTAAAAACTGGAACAAGCCCTTAAGCAGTTTACTGGCATTTCCTATTCATGTCTCATCTCTCTTTTCTGGAAAGAACATGAGTTACTGTCTGTCAAAACTGGCACCCTAACCTGTGTTGGCCCTCATTGATCAAATAAGCACCATCACCCTGAGTTTTTCAAATAGCCTTTTTTTGTGGCTGATGGTGAACCTTTCTAAGCAGTTCTTGTTGCCTCATACCTTGGCATGGCACAGAAGTACCCGCACACCACTCAGGACTAGGTGTGATGCCTTTACTAAAAGTATCCTAGATGCCTTCAGAAGCCTGCCTTTTCCAGCTTCCCATGGAGCACTGGTCTCCTGGAGGAGGGTGGAAGTATCTACATCTGCCCTGAGGCACGGATTTTTTTTTTTTGTTTCTGTGTTCGTTATACATACAGGGGAAAGAATCCTGACTAACACCACCTCTGCAGCATTGGTGGAAACATTTGGTGGAACTTTCTATGATGAAATCAAGATTGTCATCACACTTACTGGTTTATTCTTAAAGCACCTAAACTGCTAAAGTACACTAAGTAGCTTAAGTACAATTTTCAGTTTATTCACTCCTCCTGAGAACATAAAAGTCATTGGCTTTTCTACAGTTTATTCCTGACTAATGCTGTTTAATTGTGGGAAACATTTACCTTTCCCCCACACTGACTGACATTCATTTTTATTTGAAACCAACTTTGAAAGACTTTTTTCCTTAAAAAAAAAAAAGGAAAAAAAAGAGAAAAAAGAAGGGGATGGGGGAAAGAAATAAAGATCTTTGCATTGGCCAGTTTTGTTTGCAGCCCTGCAAGCTGCACTGTTTACACACCTTCACAAATCGGACCACTCATGTGACAGGAATTTCATTCAGAACTGGACTTTATCTACCTGGGGATTTATTTGCTGAAACATGCTTTGCTCTCCAGCTGGAGATATAAGCCTCCCGAGCAGCCAAAGCAACACTTCACAGCAAGGACAGAGGGAAGATGACTTGTAAAGCCCCCAGCGCAAGTTCACAGTGAGAGACAATCCTTTCTCCAGGTAAGTAGGCGATATTCTAACACAGCCAAGGCTCTACCAACCCTCTCCCACACCTCTCACCTTGTCTGTAACAGAGGGGACAGGGCAAAGGGGGCTGTTTTTACCTCGGTGACGAGAGAGCTCCCCGGGGAGTTGTAGACCCAGCCATCCCGGCAGGGACCCAGGGGGACGGTGCTCCCCCCGCCCCCCCAG
>NW_008239110.1:19242384-19278746 GCF_000691975.1 Corvus brachyrhynchos
CCAGCCACACCGCTGGCTCAGCTCAGCCACCCCTGGGCTGAAGCAGCGATGCTCAGGAATGAACCCAAAGAAGAAGACCCCCACGTACACTGGGGTGAAGGAAGCAGATAACAAACACAGGACCAAAAAAGTTTGCTTCTGGAACCTGTCAAACTCTCCAACGTGCTCTAAAATGTCATCTAGGGTTGGCATTTTGGCTTCAAAACCACACAAAAAACCTCAACTAGGTCCTCTCTACAGAACTGATATATTTAGTTGGCAGCAAAGCTACTTAAGTAACAAAGATATTTGACCAAAAGTCAAGATTAACTCTATAAATTATTAAACTACATGTTGCAAGCTTTATTTTTTCGGTTTCATCTGAAATCAGACCTTAATTCACCCAGGGAGAATTTGCATTTAACCCCTAATCAGAGCGCTTATATGTTCCTGTTCTCTGGAAAAGCCCCTATGGGCCACAGGCCTTCAGTTTTGTTGGGGGTTTTGGGATTATTTGTTTAATTAGGCAAGTCAGCTCCTCAAATAATAGGTATGTTTAAAGAGCAAACATAGATGGAAAATTCTACCAACATACAAGCAACACATGGGTTTAGTGCAGAATGGCTGGGCACCACATGTGAGCAAAGCTTCTTAACCAGAATCTGTAAAAAATAGGTGGGTACACTCTGAAAAAGAAGTGTCTCTACGTTGAGCCACATAGCAGTAAAGGAAGAGCTTTCCTGAAAATTCCTGTATCATGTGTGTCTCATCCCTCACCCTCCACACTCTTCCATTCCCATGGAAAACCTCTCCCCACCTGTATCAGGGAACACAATTTTCACCTGACCATATTTTTGTAGTGATACAAAAGAGAAAAAGCATTCACTACAGAATTATGCACTGGGAAGAGCTGTGGGAAGCCACAATATACAGTATCTATGGCCAAAACACCTATTTTTTTTACCACAGAAGACCTAGAAGACTTTAGGTAGACTTTATTGCAGGCACCCCAAATAAATGCAGTTACATCAGGCTCTAGCGGTACATTGTCCTGCCTATGGATAGATACCAACTACTCCCGTATCTTTTGCTGACAACGGCAGCCTTCCATCAGAAAGAAAAGCATAAGTGAAGGTAACATTTAAAAGACATTAAAAAAGTGAAAAACTGCCCAGAAAGCAATTTGAATAGCTTAGGCAACAATGAAAAATATTTAAAGACACAATACACTCAAAAAAACCCCCAAAAAACCAGAACTTGATCTTGCTGCTCATCATCTACAGACCAACAGTGGCCTGAGCAGCTGTGAAAGCTGCTTTGCAGGCCAACACTTCAAGATCATTCCCCACATCACACAGATGTAATTTCTCCTCTCCTGCTTCATCCTCTTCTCCATCAGGAACATCTACACCAAGTTAACAAGAACTCCTCTCCTGGCCACTCACAGCTGTGTCACCCTCAGCCTAGCACAGCACCACCCCACAACAGACCTTTGCCTCCCTGGCTGCAGGTGTTCCGTGTGGAGCTGGCGAGGGAAACATGGATGCAAAAGCGCACAGCAGTCACCACACTGAGAGCCAGTCCCTGCAAGCCTTCCTCAGCAGGAGAATGTGTGCAGTCAGCTGGGGCCAAGGGAACTGAAGCCAAAGCTTGCCTGGGAAGCGGGTGAAGCTAAGGCATTAGGCTGCATCTTAAAAACACACCCAAAAAACCCTCACATCTTTTCCAAGCAGTATGATTTAAACAGTTGGTAATGGTGTGTAAAAGTTTCCCTTGAACCATGAAAGTTCAAGGAACACTGGGCCAGTTTTCCCCATCTCCCACCATTCTCTCTGCAGCCAGCCCAAAGGAGGCTGGGTGGGAGTGTGCCAGGCAGGTGGGTTTCTAAGGGACACTTCCCAAGGAGTCATGTTGCTGACTGGCAAACTTTCTCCTCCTGGCCCATCCATTTGTACATACTCATCTGGGCCCTGCTATCCTCATAACCCTTCCCTCCCTACAGGTAAGTAGAGTATTCTTCTGGGAAAAATAGTCTGGTGAAGCTGGTTTGCATCCAGCTCTCTATGAGGTAAGATTCAGCCAGCCTACCTACCTCCCACTGCTGTCAGATACAAATTCTACCATTGATATTGCTCAAATAAGCACCCCCAGACAGGGCAGCTCTGTTCTACCTAAGCCTCATTAGGCATAGCCCAAACAAAGAGACCATGTGACTTCACACAGGAGAAATAATTTCATGCAGTGTGTTCATGGATCAAACAACTCCAAAATGCCAGCCTTGATGACTTGAGGAAGGGAAACAGAACTCTCCAACATGCATTGAGAGAACTGTGTAATGATAACTGACAGTATTAAAAATACACCATCAAGCCTCTGATTTCCCCCACCTCACCTAATTCTAAATATGAAAAATGCTGATTTAAGTTTGAAAAGATGAAGCTTAAGCCAAACTGATTTACAGCTCCACTGGTAACAATACAAGAAGAAGAAAACCCAAGTCTGATAAAAGAAAGAACATACCACCAGAGCCTACCTATCTATTCTGATCTTTGTCATCAAACGCTGGTTCTCATTTTGAGTGACACAATTGAGGTATAAACCATCCCAGCAGGAAAGGGTCCCGCTAGGCTGGTGAGCAGCATACGGAATAGTGTAAGAAGGATTCCAGACTTGAGATGTGGGATTTGGAATACCCACTTCGTATCTTTTATTGAAATTGCTGAATACTTTATATTACACTATTTTGATTCAAAATGGAGTTTTTATAAAAAGAAACCATTGTTGAAACTGAATAAGCCAGCCAAAAGGAACAACAAAAAGTTTCAAAAAATTCTGACCAATGCATGTTCTTGTACAATGCTTTGAAACCCTATCATTGTCCATAATTTTATTTAGGAAATACCTGGAGAAGAGCAAGACTGCTAGAGAAAAATTGACTTGCATTCATTACCAGCAACATTTCAAATCAATGACCATGGCCAGGATCATAGCATATGGACTAGAAATCAGGCTATCAGAAAACATTGGCCCAAATTTATTTTCTTGATATTAATACCAGAGAGAGACATTATGCAGACTAGGGCTCCTCTAGTCCTTGGGCTTTTCTTGGTGATGACAAACTGGGTAGCACAGATTGTATTACAGGAACTCTGCCTCTACATCCTTGAAAACTCTGGTTGTCTGTGCAGTTGGCCTAGTCCAGCCATAATCAAGGAAAAAAAAATCTTTGGGTGCTTGTCAGCTGCTTAGGCAAATACTGATAAAGTCAGTCATACGACCAGTACCAAAAAAAAAATACCATGCGAAGAACAGCAACCATTTCAGGCTAAAGCTATACAGAATTGTACCTTTCCATCCACACCTTTGAACCAATTATCTGTTTAAATTAGAATGGATATTCAAATTTACAGGATAAATTAGACCAGTTCCAAAATTTACATCAAATCATCCCAACACACAAAAGTTATACTTTTCCTTGTCTCACAATGGGTGAACCCATAGAATAATACCCTGCCGGCAGGAAGAACATGTTACTATCAAGCAAACCTGAGTAGTGAGGATCAATAAATACAAGGAGTTAAAACGATAGTAGTCAGATAACTTGAATCTCAGAAGCCAGGGGCTTCATTGAGCCTTAATCCTTTCCTTTCAAAGGTTTCTCTTTTTTAAGCAAGCATTTAACATCTATGCTGAGACTTCAAAAAAAAAAAAAGTGTCCTGGCTAGAGAGAGTCAACTAACTCAGCCAACTGGATGTCAGAAATCCAGTCATTACTGAACAGATCATTGTAAACAATCACAAAATCTTTCTCTTCTTCCCTTTTCAATGGTTTCTTGTTAAAGGCAAAATTCAGAAAAATCTTTCAGGCTGAAGTCCTCATATTTGGTTGGAAATGTTGTCCCGTTATATATAATCTCTCTATATATATTTGATTAGGCACAAGAGGGGTTATTAAATATTCAACAAGTCCTCATCACTATCATCATGAAATGATACTGTATTTGTAGAGTTCTGTGCCTTCTGCTGGCCTGGCTTGGCTATTGCTTTCCTTTCCTTTCCTCCATTCAGTAAATAAGACTTGTTATCACTGCCAAGACTGTGTGGCTTCTTTTGTGGGTGCTTGCTCTTGTCTAGTCCTCTTCCTGTTTGAATCTTTACATCTGGAATGGTTAACACTTCATCCTCACTGTCCAGGTCATCCACATGGAGAGAGGTAAGGGCTTCAGATGTAACAGACTTGGTAGCAATGTGACCGTTCTCCTGCCCTCCTTTGGCCATTCTTGGATTTGGTGCTGCGACTTCCTCCATAAGCCACTCGGTCTCATTCTCATTAGCTTCTTCTTCGCTGTTTATCTGCAAGAAAAGAAAAGACCAGACTGTATCTGCCACTCCAGACTGACACACACTGATCTCCCCAATCGTCAGACCCCACAGCACACACGACCTTGGTTTAATGTAGCTGTGACAGTAACACTGCAAGAGATCACTTTTCACTGCGCTGAAACAGACTTTGTTCTCTTCTTGTACGTTTGCACGTTACTTGAAAAAAAAATATATACATATCTCAGCTATGTGGCTTTCCTGATGCCACACAGTACGGTATCCATGCAGTAAAGGAACTAGAAATTAAGGGGGTTATTTATTTATTAAAAAAAAGCTTAATTTAAAAAAAACTTTACAAGAAACAAATTTGATTTTGTCACTGTATTACCTTTGTGTATTTGTAGGAAACACCAGATGATCTTCTGCAGCAGTTTGTTATCTTGCTTATTACAATTTCCCTAAGGAAAAGGAAGAACACTACATTAGAAAGACTATATCCACTTACTAGCCCTCACTTTTCTTCACTGGATTTCTACCATCAACATAAAGCATGTCAACAAATGAGCTGCAAACTATCACACTGACCCTGAACCACTCTAACAAAATTCAGTCTGGGAAGATGTACATCTTCCCCCTTGCTAAAGCTTCAGGCTGACTGTTCTGAAACCCCTCTGGCTTTCATGTCTAAGGGAAAAACACCCCAAAAGTTGTCTGGAAAGCAGAGGAACAGCAGGACCTGCACTTGTTCCTTGACACTGCTGTATGGATGTGGCCTGACTTCATGAAAGGAGAGGGATATCAAATGCTAACAATGCTGTCATGCTGTTTTATGCTCCTTAATTAGCAGCTGCCCACAACATAGGCTAGACCAACTCAGTTGTACATCCCAGCCCTCTCTTATATGGACCTTCAGACAGTAATGGAGAATTTGAAGGACAGTTGATGCTGCCAACTAAAAAACAGAACTCAAATCTCTAAAGTTTACTATTTCCCTTTCACTTTTGGCAGAAAACCAAGTCCTGACAAAGAAACTTCTAAAGCCTCTTAATAATTTCTTACCTCCTCTCTTTTTTGTAGAACAGCAAGATTATGAGACACGCAGTGAGAACAACCAGGAGGACACTCAGCACAGCACCAACAGCCTGGCTTCTCCTTGAAAGACCTTTATGTATTTGGGTCTCCTCATCTGTCTGGTGCTGATTGTTTCCTGGATCATTGGTTAATCTAGCAATGTAAATTGAAAAGATAGGATCTATTGATAAATTCTGTTAAACTGGATTAGAAACAGCAGATTAAAAGACAACATGCCACACCACCCTGTCAGTCCAACCTAAGAGCTGCACAAACAGATTTAGGGGATTTCATCTAAGTAAAAAACAACTTGAAAAACACAAACAGATGTACTGTGCCTACATCCCAGTATGCTATCAAATAGTGCACGAAACTACAGTCAAGACTGCAGACCACAATTAAGCACTCCAGAGTTTATACAGCAGCAGTTGTCCACACAAAGCTGCTGTTTTAGAACCAAATCTGCACTTGCATAAGCTGCAACAGCTACAGAAATTATCTTTCATCTGACTATGGCACAGACCAAACTCCCTCAATGGGTTTAAATAAGAATCAAGAGTTTCCCTGTGCTTTCAAGCTAGCAGCCAGAAAGTAAACACTCCCAGAAGTAGTCACTCCATTTTTCACAGTGAGGCTGCCTACCTGTCAAGAATGCTGTAAGCACTTAGATACAGACACTCTGCTTTTAACACTGTCCCCTCACTAATCAGGAGATTAGCTGATCATATTTAATTGCAGAAATACTTCATTATTCCTTTAAGGCCTGTAATGATTTTCCATTCCAGGCTAAAGAAGTGGGCAGATAGAGGGAAAGGACAGTCTTTGTCACAGCTTCAAAGTTTTCCAGACAGTAAGACAAGGGGGACCAAAGACCTCACCCACGAACTGTTTGCTCCTCTCAGTAACACAAACCAGCATGTTCTGTCAGCTGCAGTGGGTTTTACTTAGTGAAAACAATGATACTAATTCCACTGTGCCTCTCCAGCTTTAGGTCCAGATCAGTTTAGCAAGCTTTAATTTAGTGGTCATGTGCCAAACACTGCATACACGATCATCAATTTATCTACTGCTTTTTTAGCTTTTCCCCTTTTACCAATCACTGTGATGAACAAATACAAAGAAGCCTTTGGCTGAGAAGTGCTGACAAAAGCTGCTTTCAGAAAATGGTTAACTACTCACATTAATGGACACACAGCAGCTGTGTACCAGGTAAATAAATACTGGCAATCTGCTGTCTCATGAAGGAATTCAGGGATGCCTTCCTTTGCTTGTGGATTGCAGTGAAAGAAAATGGTTGAAGACACAAACTTTGATTTATCTTTACCGCATCTGGAGTCAGATGAAAATATGACATCCAAATCATCATCTACAATGAGAAGAAAACCTTGTAGTTTACTACTTCCTTGAGAACAATGTTAACATTAGACCCTGAAAAGAAAAGTAGCTAGCTAAAGGAAATCATTGCTTATGCAGCAGCACAGAGGGAAACAGGAGACCAAAGTCTTCTATCTCGCATTGTTTTTAACAAAGTCTTTCAGTCTTCAAGTGTCCAGCCCTAACCCATATTAAGGCTGTATTTGCAACTGAGCTTACACAGCAAAAAAAACCAATCTAAATTATGCTAGACAGACTTTGGATAGCTTTACAGAAACAGATGAGCACAGATGTTGTTAATCAAGAACCATTTTCTGATGAAGCAATTCACAGAACATCAAGCAATTCTCTGTGGTGAGCAGGTACTTACCGTCAACGTAATATTTGGCATTTCTGGCAGAACCAACTCTCCGAACACGCTGTTCATTAGTTTTCACCTGGCAGATGTTTGCTCCAATGCATTCTGTGAAACTTGAGTTTGTTATACCAGAAAGTTGAATTTGATATACATATTTATCACCATTTGTCCGTTCATCACCAGAAGCTGTGTACAACCTGAGGAAACAGAGGACAAGTCTGTTCTTAAGTCTAAACACACAGGCTGGGGTTATTCCTAAGACATAAAACTGGCAACAGTGGTAGATGCTATCACTGGGTGATACCAGAGCAAGCTGAGTGACCAATTCAGCAACCAGAAAAGATGCAGGACTGTGGCTTCCTCCCTGAACAGTAGAAGTAAGGATTATATTTAGCATAAGTATAATCCTTAGCAAGCAGAGAAAGCAAACTTTTCCAGCTATACTGCCCTCAGTGTGTGAGTGAACATGTAAATACCTCCAAAGGTTTAAGATAAACTGAAGACAAAAGCATGATTCAGTGGCTCATACACACTCCTGACTGAGAACCATATGGTGTGATCTGCAGCAACGATAAATGGCACAGCTTAGCAATCTTCTCCAGAAAGGTAACTAGTTCTACCATTCTGTTGGTTTGGGGTTTGTTTGGGGCTTTTTTACTCACTTGTAATAAACATCCCCTAAAGAAAAGTTTTTCCCAGTTGCAGGATTAATGACTGTTCCGTTCACCACCTCTACCTCCTGCTGCTTCACAGCACAAGCTGCACGTGTATCCCATGTGATGTAGTAGGCACAGTTTTCTTCATCAAACCTACCAAAATGAAAGATAGAGCTGATGATATCAGGAAAGAGTAACAAGTTTTTAGCATCCTGACAAAAGGAAAAGACAACTGCTAACCCACATGTGACAACATCCTGCCTAAGCATCACACCGAGAGTAAGCTAAAATAGTCAAGTAGCACTCAAAAAAAGCTACCTGAAGAATTGCAATGGATTTTTCTGCACTTTCATGATTTTAGAAGACCTGGCTGTACCTCAGCTTCCTACTGAAAATTCCAGAATTCCCATAGTGTATCAAAGGGTTTTATTGATATATTTTAGCTAGCGAACATATCAGGCTGCTTTTTTGCAGCATGCTAAACCTGCCTTTTATTTAAACAGAACAATAGGTATAAGCTAGTGTCCTGGTTCTGGCCAGGACAGCGTTAATTTTTGCAGTAGCCAGGAAAGCCCATGGCCAGGACCCAGAGGTTATTCTATACCACCTCACATCATTGCTAGGAACAGGGGGAAGGACATCTTCTCTAGGGAGAAGGGGTCTCTCCTGGGCCAGCACAGCACGGCAGAGGGACCCCAGTCATGTATCGTTGTCTCATTTGAACCATTCAGCTCCTTCTTGTATCCTCTGTCATTGGTATTAATGTTGTTACCGTTTCTTTTCTTATCTTATTTCTGTTTCAGTAAATTGGTCTTATCTCAACCCATGATATTTATCTTCTGTGCCTCCACTTCTCCTCTCCAGCCCTCGGAAGGGGAAAGGGGGAACAAGCAGCATATAGTTTCAGTGGGAGCCCTGAATCAGAGAATATCATTCCTAAACCCTGACAGCTAGTCAAACTTTGCTGCCTAGTTCTTTGACTCACACAGAGCATTTTGTTCAGTTTTCCAATTCTACAAGCAATATGGAGTTAATATAGAGACTAAGAAAAAAGTCCTCAAGCTTTCTAAGTATTTGTGATCATGCATATATACCTCACTTTAGACAGATTCTGGTTAAATACACTGTATTGAGGCAGAAATAAACCATGCTTTAGTAGCTCACTTACCGACAGTAAATGTCCTTCAATAAACAGATTTTGAACAGAGTTAAGAGTGGTTGTACAATGACATTGGCTAGGCACATTGAAACAACAGCATCCAAGCCACTGTCAGATCTAATTTGAAATCAGAATGTTTAAGTTTTTTCCCAGAAATTTTAAGATAAATACAAAATACGATGTTTATGGAAATGAACAATTGCACGAACTCCAGAAGACCCCATGCCTCGCAAGTACAGACCATGGATCATTTTAAGGACTGTCCAACAGAGCAGACAGTCCCTGTCCTGAGATTTAAGGGTTTACTAGACAGGTACAAAGGAATTGGCCATGAAGATCAGTGGTGTGTAAATTTATTACTCACCTCTGCAGCATGGGCATGCCAACTGTTCTTGCACATTTCAGTTCTATAATTGTTCTTACTTTCTTATTTTTCCTACATTCTTGCCCACTGGAATAACTAATATACACTGTATCACCTAGAAGAAAAAAATGGTGATAAAAGGTTTTTGTAAGCAGCTGTCAGAAGTTTCCTTTGCTCATTCCCTAGACTTCCTTACTTCTAGCATTCTTTTCCCCTGCATAGACCATATATCAATTACAGTACTTCAGTAATTCGAGGCATTCACACTTGTGATCATTTAAAAATCACTCCTCAAACACCTTTGCCTTTACACTGTACCCTGTGTTCAGGTCCCCAGTATGGCCGTAACAAAAGTTTACATTTAAAGTATCATTTTTTTAAACATACAAATAAATGAAGATACCCATTTATAAAGGAACTCAGGCAATAAACACATGCAATACATGTCACTGCTTTTGTAAATGGATGGAAAATTTCCCTGAGCACCAATTTGAAAAACATTCCTTAAACTAGAAGCTTGAATAAAGTTGACATTATTGGTTTGTATTTGTTTTCCTAAGAGTGAAGCCAGTTAATCATCCTTCACATGCTGCTTTAATTGAAGAAGTTAGTAGATGCAGAGTAAGTCTTTTCAAACTGGATGAACAAAAATTACTTCCCCTCTCACAATTATAGAATCACAGATTGGCTGAGGCTGAAAGGGACCCCTGGAGGTCGTCTGGTCCAAACTCCCTGCTCAAGTGGGGTCACTTGGAGCCAGCTGTCCAGGACTATGTCCAGACAGTCTCTGAATACCTCCAAGGTAGGAAACTCCACAACCTCTTTAGACAACCTGTGCCAGTGTTTGGATATCCTCACTGTAATAAAAGGGTCTCTTGATGTTCAGATAGGTAATTCATTTCTTACAGCTTTAATGACAACACTGTTTATTTGCTTCAATATTTTCTCATGGCTTAAGCATCACATTCTGTTTTCATTTTTAAACAGAAGATTCACTGATAAAAATATTTCAAAATAAAGGCTTCAGCATAATTTAAGAACTACTATAGCCAGGACATAAGATTTAATCCTTCAATCTCTAGCTCTCCACAGGAACAAAACAGAACTCTCTACCTGTCACATTCAGCTTCTGTGTATGAACAAGTCCAAGAACTTGAACATCTCCATTGTAGCTTTTCCTGCAAATACTGGCTCTTTCAGGGCAGCCTGTGGGTCCCTCGTGTACCCTCTGACAGAGGTTCACATAGTACCTATACAGAACATGGTAGACAAAACTTCTTTAAAATTCATTTAGGCTAAACTGAAGAAGTGATATGCAAACTTTAGAATCTTCATAGGAAGCTAGACAGGTTGCAAGAAACGAAATCTCCAATTAGCCGACAGAACAAAGCATGTACTGAGGTTTGGCAGATTACTTCTAACTGTCATTTTCAAGTAAAAGACTATGCAAAAAAAATAATTGATCATTTACCAGATTAAGTCCAAACTAGAAATTGGAACAGAGTCAAGAAATATCCAAAAGTTTTTTTCATTTATAAAGATTATAGTACTACCCTAAATTCAGCATCTCCTCGGAGCTATACAAGCTCAGATATGCTAGGGCAGAGAACTGCTAGCGAGGTGGTGAATGAAGTGTTTTGTTACCCCACAGTCTATCATAAGTTTAGAATTAGATGCTGTCACCCTTGCCAGTTCATTTCTATTTCCTCACTGGAGGAGGGAGGCTGGAGAGGTTGATGTCTTCCTGACATCCATATTTTCCACTATGCTAACACATTGAGAAATATGGGTAAAAAGTCCCGGTTAAACTTTAGACAACAACTTACACATTTGAGTCAAAAGAAAGCAACTAAGTAATTAAGATTTTTCTTCAACACTATTAAGAATCAAAAAAAATAGCATTTAAACAACAAAATTACATTTTTAAGATAGAAGTTTAAATAGAAAGCTTTTAAGTAGCTTTTAGTTTAGACATATTCATCCTTTTAAAAGGGTTACCAATAGAGGGAAAGGGTGAGAATGAAGAATGTGATTACTCAGTCCCTTCAGATTTTTTATTTATATGAAGTGTTAAGCATTGACAGCTTTAAGACACTGAGCAGGGACCAAACAGAAATACTATGCCACATTACAACTGTACTGATAAGCAAGCTGCTCCCTCTGAGTTGCTCATTACTCACGAGTTCCCATTGTGGAAAAAGATCCATGATCCTGTCAGGGACGAGAGCATTCTCAAATCGTAAGTTCTGTGTTTTTGGACAAATTTGCACTCCATTTTCTTGGGAGGACAAACAGCCTGAGTCTTCCATTCAAATGTCACAGCACAACCAAGAGTCTCACTGAGAAGGTATGGGCTCCCAACACCAGCATTTTCATCACATGTAAAGATAATGGTAGATTCCTTTCTTGCAGTTGCTATAAGGGGAAAGGTTGGAAAAAAGAAAAAGTGTATTTTACATGAGGCTTTCAGGCATGTATGGATTCTAGTGCAGCTAAATCTCTGTGTTAGCTAAGACCCTTGTACATGAAGTATAGGAAGTACTTACTGCTACTACAGAATCCCCACTTTTCATCTCCCTGGTAGTTTTCAGTTGTAGCACACCACGGCCTGTTCTTCCCTTCTGTAATACATTCCTCATAGGTCTTCCCTTTGTACTTGAAGGGGAACACACAGAGCTCTCCCTTTTCAGTCACTGAGAAGGAAAGATATAATCTCTTAGCTACACACAATAGAACAGGAGGCGTATCCACATTTGGAACCTTATTCAAAGCCTGTACTTCAATATATTTCTTCTTAAAGAAAGGTCAGTGACAGACAACAGAAATACTGAAACATTGAATTTAAACCCAATTGGAGAACTAGATGTAGCACACAGTTAGCTACAATCATCCCTGCAGAAAAGTTGCACTGTCTCTTCTAGGGAGATACTAATCTGCAAGATCAACATGTATGATGCTTGTGATTTAGCAAAACTACATGTTTCTTTTGCTATATGTAAAATCTATGTTGCTTCCTCCTGTCTCAACAAAACCTCATGTGTTAAGGGAAAAATATCCTGACAAGTTTTGAACATAAAGAATGGGTCTGCTCCGATCTCACCTGGAGGGCACCGATCACCTCCTGTATATTGCAAGATGACTTTTTCATCCTGGTGGCTGTAGTCCATTCTCATTTCCTTTAGGTTTCCAAAGGACGACACGCCACTTTTAGATGTCAGACACACTGCCCCATCTCTGCATTTTCCCTGGGGCAAGCCTACACTGCACACACCAACGTGGTAATTGTTGGACCCAGAAAATACCTGTGTAGAAAATCAGAACCATCACAGCAAGTCTAGAGTTAATACTTACAAAATCACACAAGTGCTTCATAAAACAAGTCTTAGGCAGCACTTGCATAATGCAGGAGGAGAAGATAACTAATTTTGCAAGTCTGGCCTTTCTTAATATGACAAAACTGCAGATAAAGCACACAGGACCACAGATAAAATCTGCTCAGCAGACCTGCTCTCTCATTCAAGACTCTATCAAAGGTGAAGATTTCTCATTCCTTTACCCATCACTGTGTCCATTAAATTTACTCTCAAAAATATTAAAATGTAAAAAAAAAAAAATATAAAAAACCCTCTAATATTATTTCCTCTGCCAGAAGCCAAAACTGCAGATAAAGCACACAGGACCACAGATAAAATCTGCTCAGCAGACCTGCTCTCTCATTCAAGACTCTATCAAAGGTGAAGATTTCTCATTCCTTTACCCATCACTGTGTCCATTAAATTTACTCTCAAAAATATTAAAATGTTATACCCTCTAATATTATTTCCTCTGCCAGAAGCCAAACAAGTATTGATACTGACCATAGCACATTTCAGCCTTTTCTCACACCCCAGAATGCTTAAAAGAAACCCTTCCTGCTGTTTTAAAGTGTTCATAGCAATAGGGAATTATAAATAAATAAGTAAATAAAAAACCAAACAAATAAATGTCACACCACCAGAAGGCATTACCTCGAATGATTTTCCAGAAAGGCTGGTCAGGTTAAAAGTATAGTGTAGCTGTTCATCAATCACAGAGCAGCCTAAAGTTTTCACTTTATCAGGACACACAACTGGAGTTTCCCACTCAAACACAAAAGTGCAATCAACTTTCCTTATCATCTTCGGCTTACCCTGTTACCAAAGAACACGGGAAGACACATTTAATTTTTGGAGAATTTGTTGTTGTCTCTGCATTTCCCCCCCTCCCCAATAGTTCACCTCAGTTACTACCATGGCTAGACTTCACTGATTGTAGGACAAACACCATATTATAATCAGTACCTAAAAGACTTAAAAGGGAAGTGCATTCTACCTAGCTCCAGAAAACAATCAAGGTACACAAGCTTTCTTCTTAATTAGGGTTGAGATTTTGATGTTCAGCTCAGTTGCAAGCAGCAAAAGTGTGAGAGCTGTGCTTCTTGATGGCAGAGAACATTAAGAAATTTCACTGAGTTAGGGTTTAAAGAGAATATTGTTTACTTTATCATGTTTTAAACTGAAGTATTAGTATGGTCTGTGTAATATTCAGAGCTGCCTCAAGTTTCAGCTCATGCCCTATGTTGACAGAAAATGGTTTCATGATCTTCAGCAAGCTCTAGTTTGACAAACATCATATCTAAGTGCTTCTCTACAGTTTGCTGAAGTATTAAAAAAATTCAAGAAGTGCTAGATTCACATCACCATGCAAACTCAATTTAGTGTTCAGGTGTTGACACAAAATAAAAACATAAGCAACTAAATGCAAATTTTTAAAGTTGTGTGTGATTATGGAAAACGTTACAGCATAGGGAGAACACTTCACAGTAATACCTGTACAGTTACACTGGTTCTTGTGCTAGCTTGAGGTACAAGTACAAACTTTAGGATCTAAACAAGGTGCAATACAGCATAAAGTTTAATGTCAGCAATAAGTTATCATTACATTACTTCCATGGAATCTGATCCTTGAAATCATTAGAACCTGTTACTCTCAAGCTTAAAGTTCAGGCAGTCAGTAAAATTTTGGCCAGTTAAGAATACAAATATGGTACTTCTTGAAACAAGTCCATCCATACATTCTAGAAACAAATCCTTGACTTAGTTTTAAACACAGCTAACACCGGTTACTACCCACTTTCCATTACACTCCAATACCAACATAACTTTAATGGATATCTCACCAGACTAGTTCCTTGGCTGCAGTGAAATACAATAACAGAAGTATAGTTCAATCTGTTGCTTATCTGACAAGGAGTAGTGCTGTTGTAAGTGATGTAAACTTCATTTGCTGCCTTATTGAACTGGGGAGGTTCAGTAACACGACCAATATCCTACACAAGCAAAAATGTTATTAGTAGAAGTACAGGACACATCTAGATTCCAGACCAGCCCAGAGATTAGATCAGCTCGGATTCATCTGTTTGGTTTACACAGGAGCACTACTATTGCTCTTTTGAAAACTGCATTCTATACTCAAAGAACAGCCATTACATTTCAATCCTAACAAAACACAAGTTGAGCAACTCAAAACAGATTTTGACAAAACTTGACAAAAGCCAGGGAGGTTCTGCATCTTAGAGGTAGATTCATTACCTTAGAATTCTGCCAAATTACCAACACATCACTTAAAAATAGCATTAAGAATGAAGTAAGGTCCCTAGATTAATATGGAAATTCATGGAAAACAATCTGAGCTTTTTATGTCTATCTTCTAGAGCTTGCAAACGAGTCCTCAAAAGCAAAAGCCTAGATCTTTAAGGTAGTAACACAGACAAGTTAATCAATCCTCTGTAACAGGCTCACTATTTATGCAGCTGTCAAGTTCTTCCATGAAAGATCTAAGTGCATTTTGAAGCATGCTAGGGTCTAGACTGCTCCAGTTGCAACAGGCTATCACAATATCAATTAAGCCACAGAATGGCTAAGACATTCTGCTTCCCAGTGTCCATATTTGGCACACAGCACTTTGGGACACAGAATTTATTTTTCACTTCATGAAAAAAATTCTCTGTAGCAATTTTTCGTATTTATCACTGTATTGAATCTTCTGACATCCAAAAAAAATCAATGGGGTTCAGAATAGAAAAATACTTCTTCATAGGGAAAAGCAATAAAAGGGAACTTTGCAGAGGAGATTTTAATTCTGCATTCCATTTCTTTAATCCATTGTCAAGCCTCTGGCTCAAATAGGGTCTCTACATAGGGATACTATATTAAGCTATTAGAGAAATGCACATTTCAGTGATTCCTGGCATGGTACTTACTATTGGCAATCCATTAACAGGAACCATGCAAACAGCTGCTCCAGGTGGGCAGCTGACATCTTTGATAGGATTGAGAGGCTCACAAATGTTGATGTAGAAGTCTGGAGAAACATCTGTACTATCTTCATCCACAAATGCCTCATAATACCCAGTGCGATGGATCAGAGGAGACAGGTCAATAAGGGAACTGCCATTCATTACTGAGCACTTCACCTACAAGAAGGTACATTTATTGCTCTTATTCTTTTACTACTTGCTTTGATTAATTGACAAACATCTTATCCTTCTTGGGGCCAGAAGCATGGCTCCATTCAAAAGTTTCAAATATAAGTAAAGCAGCATTGATTACAATTTTCACTTGTCTACAGATACTAAACACCTACAAGCAACATATGAAAAACCTTGATAATTTAAACATTCTTATGGAATGGAGTCCCTATCAGAACAATACCAAGACAAAGCTCTGGCACACATACTCCAGCAAATGTAGTCACTATGAGGTTTTAAGATCGGGCCCCGTCCCTTCCTCTCCTCATCTCCCACACATCACTGGACGACCTCCAACAAACAAGCTTGGTTATAATAATGTAAAGTTAGTGTATTGCAAGTTGATGGCTTGAGTATCAGATTTCCTCAGAACCAATTTCATACACTCTTAACATGCATAAACCTACTGACAGTCTATGTGGAATTTGAGAAATCTATTCTTGTTTAGATATTGGATAAGGAGCAACTAACAAAATTACCATTTAATTTAAGAACAAATAATCACTGTTGCTACCCAGATATCATCATACTGAAATAGCTTGGGTCACTGTGAAAAAAGTGATCAGAAGTGCACTAAGGATCACCACATGGAACTAACAGGCTAGAAAACACAGTGGGATTGGGTACTGTTGATTTCTATTGCAGCATGGTACACATTACTGAAGGGGAAACCAGAACTGTGTGTAGCTGAAAGAGGGGACATGTGAAAGTTCCTGCTGGGTAAAGAAAAACTGGAAGGTGTTTTCCTAAATGGAAGCCAGAGCTATTGTAGTAAAGAAACAGTGATGAGGAGGAAAAACAATTTATTGCAGGGAATGATGGTCACACTGGAGGTAATCAAAACAGCAAAAAGAATGATTAGGCAGATTCACAAAAAGAAATATTCAGGTATTAAGAAAGGATCTAAATTCATCCAATAGCTCATTTAGCCTTCTATTCCTAGTGCTGCCTTTTAGTCCATGCACCCACCACTACTGGTCATTTTTAATTAGCTAAAATTAACTACAGACTATCTCAGAGCATTGTCTGGAGCACCAGTTCAACTAAACTGACCAAATGATGTTGTTACAGCATGTGTTGTGCATCAGAAGCAGATTCTAAATTCATGCTATCAAAGTTTATCAGGTTTTGCACTGAGCAAACTGATCATGTACTTGCCTGGCCTCTAGTCACCTGCCTAGAAACAAAGACTATCCCCATGCACAGAGATGCTATCCATCCTCAAGCACTGAAGTACCTTAACCATCACTTCCCAACATGACACTCTATGGCTTCTATTTGAACTGTACAGAAAAGCAGCTAAGTAGGTTCCACAAAGGGGTTACTCTCAAGTGTTAGAAGTTTTAACTTGGCTCAACACAGAAACAGGAGTTTGTCAAGTATTGCTCATCCCTGTTGAAAATGTCAGTATGGAAAGCATACAAGAACTCCTGTATGAATTTGGCTTCTGTACTACAGGAAGAAACCTTTCCCCCAAAGAATTTAAAATATACTGCTATTATATCTAATCCCCCCCAGAAATTTTAAGTCCCACAAGTGTTTTCTGAAAAAGTGATTCTCACCTCTTCTTCACAAGCCAAGGAAGTATGCCAAGAGAAGTAACTACTGCATGTCTGCTCGTCAAAAGACACAAGAACAGGCCGGCTCTCATCTCCAGCTTCAGACTTGCATACAAAGCTAAAGTAGCTTTTATGCCTCAGCACAGGGTCTGCAGGGCAAGGATCTCCATCTTCATAGACAAGCTTTAACACTTGATCTTCATAACTTAAAGTTTTACTCTGTTTTCCAGCATTAACTGGTTTTCGGCCACCTGTGATGCAGACAGCTAAAGTAAAGAGAGAAAAATAAAGAAAACAGATCAAGTCTGATGCAACTGCCCTGAAAAATTGCACCATACAACATAAGCAGCAGGAAACTTAAGATTTTAAGGTCACTTTAATTTTCCTAAGAAGAATAGGCTTTGCCACACTATCCAGAGTTGCCATTAAACTGAGCTGAACTGCACTGATACAAAGACCAAATATTGCCTTTAATACTTCATCAACCAGCTGAATGTACTGCATCTATACATGCTTAAGCAACCACAGAGCAGTGTTTGGTTATTGCTTCTCTGAAAACCAAGCAATTAACACAAAATGTCAGACAGATTTTATGTAATTTTATTCAGATGCCTATTAAAAACCAAATCAATCCAATATTTTCTTCTAACTACACAAAAATAATTTTCACAACGAGCAATATTCCTATTTTAGCATCTAAGATGCTTAAGTATTATTTCATATTCACTTTGACAGAAGAGCTAGTAATTCAACCTGCAATTAAGCAGCTTAAAAACCAGTTAATTAAGCAGAAAGTTGACTTCTACTGATGTTTCAGAAGCACCCACATCAGAACAGAAAGCTAGAAAGAAGACTGGCAAAGGTTTGAAGTGCAGACACAAAGCCCAGTGCGGATGCATTACAGTAATGCACCAACACAGAGTTCACTCTAGCTGGAAGGTTGTAATGGCTCCATTTTCAGAGGATTAAAGACGTGCAATAGAAGCACCTACATTCCTGCCCTCATGTCCAAAAAAATACCCATTCATTAGGAACTAAAGGGACAGGGACTTGAAGCGAGTCCATGCAAATGATGTTTGGTAGAAATACATGGCCTCATTTCCTAAAACAGTTTTAGGTTCTTTTGCTAGTCATTACAGCCACACAGCTGTTCCCTTCACTCCTTCTGCATTTGAAGTAAAACATCACATTTTACCGTAAACTTGAGCATAAGCATTTCTTTTGGTTACCCTATAGTCAATGATTACAGTACCAGAGAGGATGCTTACCAGCTCCATTAGCACATGAACTTTTAGCTTCAGCACAAACATTCAACTCAATTATTCTGTTGTGTGAATCACTGATGGTATAGCCAGACTCTCGCTTTAATGATGTCAAATCAAAGAGGTGGCCTATAGAGAGATCAGGGAACAACTTAATCTCTTTCAGACTCAAAATCAAGACATTTCTTTGTATTATAAACTTTCGGGAACTTAATTCAGTAGAAAGGCTAACCAGACCCTTTTTGCCAGCTAGCTTAGAAAGGCAAACAGTTACTTACTCACATTAACAGAGGAAAAACTAGTTTTGAACTATAGACTATTTATGTTCCAAGGGATATTGCAGCACAAGATATTTCTGCTGTCAGTAAGCTTGTTAGTCACCCTCCAGAGGATGTGTCACACTGCCCTTTTCTAACAAAGTCCCTCAAGAACACAAACACAGTAGTGTTGCTTCCAACAGCTTCTTCCACATACAAAATCCTGAGGCCTCCTCCTTACCTGTTGCAGGATTGGTTACCCGACAGTCATTTTGCACATTGCTTTTAAGAGGACATGCAGCAGCAGTGAACCATAAGAAGGTATATTCACAATCTTCAATGGCAGTTATAAGTTCTGGCTTTGATTCCTAAACACAGAACAGTGGAGAGAGTGACATCTCTATAGAGTGATAGTGTTAAGATTCCATGCCAACAGGTTCATCCCTGCAGCCTGTAGCTGAGCTCAATTCAAGCACACCAGTCCTAGAAACCAACACATCATCATGGTCCAGTGAATTTATCCAAAGTCCGAGTATTTTACTGTGATTATTTCAAATACACAACAGTACAGAATCACTGTCAGGAGAAATAAAATTAATGAGAGGAGAGCTAAAGGTAGCCTAGGCCAACAGAAAATCCAAAAGGCGATTCAAATCTCATCAAATAGAAGAGTACTTAATGGCAAGGCATACAGATGCGCAAGCGTTAAGAACTACGCAGCCAAGAGCATTATTTACTAACTGAAACACTTCCCAACCTGCACTACATTCATCTTCAAGATAGAAGCAGATGATCTGACACTATTACAGATGACAAAATTTGTGCCAACAGACTACAAAATGACCTCTTAAAAATTGCTCAGCATCTAAAATACATGAACACAAAATCCCAGCAGAAGGAACCCACTTACAATTCTGCTTTCATCACACTTGAGGCGCAATACTGTTGTTTTCTTCCGAATTTTATCTGGACACTGATCTCCATTAATGTATTTCAGGACAGAAGTGACATTTTCCCAATGAGGACCATCAGCAACTTCCCCAAGACTGGTACATTTTGTACCCTCAATGAGGGAGGCAGCAGCATCAGAAGGGCAGGAACCTATACAAATAAACAAAAACTGCATTATCACTCCAAATGTTAGTAAGGTGTACTTGCCTGGAATAAAACTCCACTACTCGACTTTCAGGTATATTATGGCTTCTATGGATCTATCTCCAGGCCATTGTCCAAACCATGCTCATTGGGGAGTATTTTCCCCAAAAATCACAACTAGCAGCAATTGTCTCACTTCACTTAAGGTCATGCAAAAAGTAGTGGCAGCTACCACAGTGGAAGTAGATTGCTACAGACTGGAAAGCTACAGTCTGGCCTTGCATTGCACAAAACATAGAGTCAATCAGAAGATGCCATAGAGAAATTCTGAACTGATTATTTTAATCTTTAAGAGCTACAGCATACTTTGGATAAGGACAGAAGAGCCAGAGTGACAAAGTTATCAAGAGAAGGTAAGAGCTGCTAGTGAATCTCACCCACTAAGATGGAAATCAGGCCCACAATCTACCTTTCCCTCTGGTGCTGAAACCACACCACTGTCTCCACATACTTTCCTTTGTGATTTTTCTCACCCAGAACAGCCATCAGCAGTACTGTCCTACCACTTGCCTTCCCTAGCTATAGGAAGAATATATCTTTATTTTGCACTTACGTGTAGGACTATATGGTACTAAGGGCTTGCAGACATTAATATAGTATTTCTGGGTAGTAGCAGATACAGCAATTGCCTCCCAGTTCTCTCTATGTCGCGTCAGCGATGAAAAGTCATAGAAGTTTCCTTCGTCATCCCTGTACAAAAGATTAAAGGCATGTAAAATAATTAAGTGTTTTAAAGTTGCAATTCTTAAGTTACTACAGTAATTTTAACCTGATAACTCTAAGCAGGGAATTACACTGGGAAAAGAAGTCTGCATTGAACTCAGGGCTCCCCAGAAACTTCAAATTCAGTAGAGAGATATATCACTGCACCAGCTATCCCCACGGAAACTGTCCACATGCAAACAGCTCTCAGCCCATGCAAGAGTAATTCCAACTTTTAATTCAGGCATGCTGGCTTTCAGTGCATGGCATGCACACACACAGTTACAGTGCACTGTTTCACCTTAGGGTAGTGACCTATAATGAGGCCAGATGTTCAAACTCTGGGCCAATTACTAGCCACATTTGATCCCACTAACGCAATCTTAATGAGCTAATACTTGGTTGTGACAGATTTAAACGACATTTTTCCTGAAGCATTCTTTGGTGGAAGTTTCAAACCGACAGTTGTAGTCTTACTCAAATTAGATATTGTTAAGTAATAACTAGACACTTCCAACAACCTAACATACTCAGCATTCAACCATCAATAAATACATACCAAACAGTACCCTTTTATTACTCTCCAGAAGAACATCAAAGTATTTTTTTTCCAATGAAATTAGTTTTCGGAAGCACAGGTTGCAAACGTTATTTAAAATATTATGCATTGGCATTGAATGCTACATTAGCTGGTCAAAACACAACAGCTAAAGGAGCAGTGGTGCACTGAATTGCAAGAAGGCCGTATTTGTCTCTCTCAACATACAGCTCCATTTTAGTTTTGTGGAAACAACTTACTTGTAGGAGCACTCAGTAGATTTAAGAGGTGGGCAAGCATACTGAGTATGCCATTCAAACATGTAGGTGCAGTCTGGAGTTTCCTTCAAAAATACAGGCTGAAAGAACACAAGACAAAAGTAATTTGCTTTCTCAATTAGACACATTGAAACTGAAATGTCTCAGTCATGCTACAGGAAGATCCAGGAACATACATATTATCTTAGAGCCACACTATGCCTCTGACCAGCTGAAAAGCATGGCTTCTCCCAAACCTCAGTTTATCCACATGCACACTTCTGATAAAAGGGTAGCCATTAGGAATTGTTGCCTCCCCCATGAAATAAGAAGAGGAAAAGTAATTCTAGACACCATTGTTTAAGAACAGGAAGCGATGCACAAATACAGACAGATACTAAAAGCAATTAACCAGCTTAGTCTGGCCATGTAATACCTGCTTTGCTGCACATTAAGCCTTCTACCTTTTATTTCTTACAAAGAAACAGCTGTTATTTACGGAAGAACATCCCTTCCTAACTTCTCCAAGAGCTTTGGTAATGATAGACGTCCCTTAAAGGAACAACATGCCCTGATTTTCCTGGGCAATGATAAAGGTACCATCCATAAATAGGAAATTCAAAACATTCTTCTTTTTTTTGTCCCCTACCAGGACCATTGAATCGCCTGTCTAACCTGTAAATGATCAGGCATGTTCATGTTCTTCACCCTACCCTTCCATACTTTAAAAAAAGAGGGCAACTCTGGAAGACAGTATGTACAGGAAGCATGTTTTGAAACTAACCTCAGATGTAGTCTTGTCACAATAGAATAATATGGCAGTTGATCTTTCATATATTTTATGACATTTTTCTCCACTGGTGTAATTAATCATTATTAAACCATTTTTGAAAGTCAGTTTGTCTGTACGTAAGCCTAGAAGCGAAGAGTTGAGAAAAGTCAACAGCTACAGTAAACATACAACTGCAGTAATGCCTCTGGCAACAGGGTCACACAAACAGCAATAACATGCACAATTAAAGAACTGATAGACAGACTTCAATCTTCCTCTAAAACTTGCAATCTAGTTATTGAGTGACTACTCCAGTACAGTAAGGTTGAGCTCATTTGTAACTGAGTGTCAAGGTAACTACATGTATGACATTTTATCTGCACATTAAGCAGAAGCAGCGAGGTGCTTTATCTCATTAGATGTACAAGATTAGCAAGAACCCTTCTTCTATTACACCCTGGCTAATCTTCCCGTTCCCTAGGTTTGTTTCGGTAAGTGCAGTACCTGCTACTTTTCTGAAAGTACTGTCCATCTTCTTTACTTGACAGGATGCAACACTGTGACCCTGTGCAACACTGTGACCCTCCACGCCGCAAGGTTGTGTTATTTCTCCACAAACTCTGAAGTAGTAGTCATACTCATCTGTGCTCACTTTTATGTCATCATTGGAAAGTGGCTTCAGGTTGAAAACGTGACCATACCTTGGATCTTTCACCTGGCAATCCTTTCCTTTAAAGAAAAGTTAAGAATTTAAAATACAACTTAAGATCTACTAGCCTTGCCAAATACAGCGGGGATAATTAAGGCTTACTAAGACAAATAAGGCCACAAAAATGAGTAGCTACTTTAGTGCCTTAACACTGAAGAACCATCTTAGTTCAGCTAAGGAACTCATTTCATGAAGTCACCAATATCTAGAACTATGTGACTATGTATAAATGGCACATTTCTTTTATAACTGTCACTAAAGCAAGATGCAGAAGTCACACTGTAATTCAAAAACTACCTCAGAGTGGTCTCAAGTGCTTCCTTCAGCTGTGCTGAAGGTTAAGTACAGAATCAGAGACACTAAGTCCAGAACTTGCTTAATTATCTAGAAAGAACAGCAAGGTCACAAAATCAAAGCAAAAGGTGTCTGAGATGTCAGTCTTGTATCTTCTTTTAACAGCTCTGAAGTTTGCTGATTTAAGAAAAAAATCGGTCATAGGAAATATTTACTCCAGCTAACAAATCTACAAAGATGTATATAAAAGAAGATTTAGGAAAATTCTTGTTTCATGAGTCTCGTTAGCTGATATATGTCAGTGACTTTGCTGTTGATCAACTTCTCAGTTTTAAAGTGACTCTTTACTAAATATTCTGCAGCTTTTTAAAAAAAAATCATCAGATTGTATCACATGAACATTATGCTCTTCTCAATCATACAAGTTGGTAACAAGCTAAAGACATCAGTTTCCCTCCCTTCAAAACCACAATTCAGTCACCAGTGTCCTGCACAGTAATTATGTGCTACAGAGCAGTAGTTTGTGAACATTCCTCATGCCACGTGAGATCACTGGCAGTTTCAATAATGTCTAGGACTGTTGCGATAGATCCTTTACAGGAAGTCCAGATGTTTTATAAGGAATTATCTACAAGCTGCAAAAAAAAGCCTGCAAAGGCAAAGAAGATGCCTACACACTTAACCTTCCATCTAAGAGATGATAATCAAGTACCAGAACTAGAACTTGTGATTCCTTGTTGTACATCCTGGAGTCAAATGCAAACCGAGACTCTCTCACTGGTCTCTCCCCCATTGTTTAACAAGGGCCAAGTTTAAAGCCTTGCTTCCAGTCTACAGTGAGGGACAAGGGAATGACTTGCCAGGCATAGAATCAACTCTGTTCTCATGAAACCTGATGCTTTAATATTTACTAGCAAGTCTGTCTGTGATTTAATAAGGTAGTACAATGCTTTCTTAAAACAGTATTATTATACAAAAAACCTAGATAGGCAAGTACATTTGCCTGTCATCGTTAGATAGGATTTGTAGTTAGTTTAAAGCTCAGAATAGGCATCCCTCCACAAGCCAACACTTTTTACAGAAAGATTCACAGGGCAAGAAACCAACATAGCTTCCTAAGTATTTACTACTTGTACAGTTTGATTGAGAATTTAAAGCTCAACTAACTACACTTACCTTCTGCTTTGTGAACAGGACATGCTGCCAAGGTCCTCCAAACAAAGACAAATTCACAGTCAGTCTCTTGCTCCAACACTGGTGATCCCTGCAGGAAAGAGCCATATGAAGGAGGCTTACTACAAGTAAGCCTTACTTACACTGCAAGTCTCAAAACATACATGCATGGCTTTTTTTTTTTACTGCAGTTTCACAGTCTAAGATCTCCACTATCAAATTCCAGTACTCATGTTCAGCAAAGAGCTGCTTTTGGTGGCTCACAGGATTCTGATAGTTCACTGTTGTGTTCTACAGGTTCAGTAAGGCAGACAGAGTTTTATTAAGAAGAGACAAGGAAAAACCTGGTATGTAAGTTTTTGCTTTTTAGAACCAGTCTCTCCATTTTAAGAGGAGCAAGCACGGTCTATTCTGTTACCAGCACTAAAATTCTCATTAACAACAAGTAGAACAGAAAATTACCGTTGTTTGATCACATTGGAAGATTATACGTGTAGAGTAATGCTGATTCTCTTTGCATGTGTCACCATTCAAGTAGATAATGCTTAATGACCCATCGGTAGCAGCCTGGGGGTTTATCTGAATGACTCCAAGGTTCTTGCTTTTATCGGCGTATTTCACACAAGATCCTATGGCACCACCTACAGGAAAAGAACTGGATTTTAGCTCAAAGCTTTGACAACCAGAGTTAAATTTATTGTAAAATAATATAACAGGGTAGCTTAAGAGAGCTTTGAAGTAAACTGTCTCAAACTCCTGAAGCAGAACACAACACACACATATTCATAAATACAGATAGAGACATTGTGTACCTAAAGCCTTTGAGGAATAGAACAAGTTACTGTCCTGCAAACACTGAAATCTTTCAAACTCCACTGATTTATCTGGTTCCACAGACTTGTAAAAGACTACAGTAGTGTTAAATACATTGAACTGGCTAGAAATGCAGTAAGACAGGGTATAAAGCTTCTCATTCTGGCCTCATTCAGTTAGGAGACTTCAACAATACTTGACTTTCTGTACTAGTTTCAGCTGGGTAGAGTTAATTTTCTTCACAGTGGTGAGTATGGGGCTGTGTTTTGGATTTGTGCTGAACATAGGGCTGATAACAGAGATGTTTTTCTTACTGCTGAGCAGGGCTTACACAGAGCCAAGGCCTTTTCTGCTTTCATACTGCCACACTGGCAAGGGGGTGGGGGTGCACAGGAGGCTGGGAGGAGACATAGACAGGACAGGTGACCCAAACTGACCAAAGGGATATTCCAGACCATATGATATCATGTTTAGTATATAGAGTGGGAGGAAGAAAAAGGAAGGGGGGACCATTTGGAATAATGGTGTTTGTCTTCCCAAGTCACTGTTACACATGATGCAGGCCCTGCCCTCCTGGACATGGCTGAACACCTGCCTGCCCATGGGAAGCAGGGAATTAATGCCTTGTTTTGCTTTGCTTGTACACACAGCTTATGTTTTGCCCATTAAACTGTCTTCACCTGAAACTGCTCACTTTCACCCTTTCTCATTTTCTCCCCGATCCTACGAGTGAGGAAGTGAGCAAGCAGCTGCATGGGGCTTGATTGCTGGCTGGGGTTAAACTATGACACTTTCCTATCTTCTTTAAAAAATAATAATAAAATCACAGAACCCAGCAATACTGCCCTCCATGCAATTTTCCCAAATGCACTCACATACATCTCAATGCGAGAATCCTGATAAGCATTAAGACTGCTCTCAGTTTGCAAAAGTCTGTTTATTAATACTCCTGACACATGTCACCCAGGTCTAAGCTATTTCCATGATTAAATAGACAGAGTCAATAAACCCTACTAAAATACACAGGAACATCCTTCTGACTATAACGTCTTGCATCAGAAGCCACAAGTCAAGAAGTGCTTGCCACTTGGCTTACCAGGACATCCAGTCACATAGGGCAAGGGCTTGCAGACATTCAAGAAAAACGTTCGCTTTTTTGCTTCCTTTGAAGTGTCTATAGCAACCCATGGCTCACCCTCTTTGCTCAAGTCACTTAAGTCATACTCATTGCCAGCAGCATCTGGAAGAAATGCAGTAAACTGAGAGAACTTACAGCAGAACTGGGTTTGAAATGATACCGGTTTCACTGACAAATATACAATTCAAAATAATTTTCAGAATCCCATTAGATACATATTATGAGAATGTACTGTTGCCACCAGAACATCACTATGCCAAATGCAGATCATAGTTCCCCTGACAGTTACTTCCCAAATGTAACTTCTCCACAATTCACAGGCGCATTTTTACAGATGTCAATACTAAATTAACTCATTTGCTTCAGAGTTGGGCTGAAGCAGCATCAGTCACAATAAGGATTATTTAGTTTTCAAAGTAATTATCAGCTTTCTTGTGTATACCACAACATTTTAAATTAGCTTCTTTCCCTGTTTGTGTAAGTTAAACCTGCTTCAATTTGCCTCCTCTCCTACCCTACAACTTCTATAAAGATTTTAAGTCTTACAAATGTCTTCACAATAGGTATTCTTAAAGCCCTCCACTGACCAGAAGTTTGCTGGTCAGTTAGTCCTTCCAACACAGGACAGAGCCCACTCAAATTCCAGGTACTTACCTGTAACCTGACAATCTACAGGAGCAGGAGCACAAGCAAGAGCTGTGTGAAACTCAAAAAAAGTATCATGGACATCCAGCACTGTGTTTATCTCCTCACGCACAAACTTAAGCTCTCCAGGATATGAATCATTACAAATGAAAGTCACTCTGAACATGTCTGATGTTCCTGTAAAACAAACATTTATCTGCTGATAGTTCTGTTCGGAACATCTGAATTTAAGTTCGAACTAATACATGACATCACAATTTTCTAACAGTTTCTTATTACTAACTGCTTCAAGGATAATACTACTTTACTCCTTATGGACCTTAGCTATAAATATGCAAACATTCTTTAGAAAGCTATGAAAAATTGCCTAGGAGCCCCAACTACCTCTACAAATAAGAGACCAAAATGCCTTGACACATTTCAAGAACATAATTACCTTCACTGACCTGTGTTCCCTATGTTCTTTGACATATATGAAGAAACACAAAAGCTTTAAATTACTGCTTTTAAATTACATCACACGAAGTTCTGGGTTTGGGGGTTTTGTTTGTTTGTAAGAAGTTCAGTGTAATGACTGCAGAACAAATAATACTGATCCTATCAAAGCACTATATTTTAAGCTCTGTTTAGTTCTCAAGAAGTGACAGAATTATGTAAGGGAGTATTATGTGTCATCAAAATGCTTAGTAGTGTTATAAAAACTGTAGAACCTCTCAAAGCAAAATACGTAAGAGCTCAATCATTGCTACATATTATGTACAAAAATGTCACAACTGAGAAAATAAGAGATATCACCCCAGCAATTTGTACAGAGGACAAGCACACAGAAGCATCTGAGGGTCCTGAATTCAAAACCCAGTTTTCCCAAAGTCTTTTATTGCTAAAATGTCATATTCCTTTCTATGAAGCTCAGTTTCAGTATAATTGGAGAACATGTAGTATCAAAAAACTAGATACACATTTTTCATTCATTTTATCTGCAAAAGAGACTTAAATTAATGAAGTAGGTGTACATGAAGTATTAGAGCACTAATTCAAAAAATTCCATACAGGAGAGTATAAGCTTACTGAAAACTGACCTTTCAGATATGAAACAACTTTAGAGAGCACTATCCATGAAACTGAAGATAAAAGCTATTACTTCACTTAGAAAAAGAGCCAGAGTTAATTTTATTTGACTATCCATTTCTCTATGCAAGGACCACTATTTTTCATCTGCTAAGGAAAAAGCCCTATACTGTATTGAGTCACTTTCCTAGAGTTTTGAAATGCACATGTATTACTGAAAACTGAGCCTTTACCATTCTGTGTAGCTTTTTTTCTTCCTGAAATTTCCATATGAGCCAGTTTGTTTAAGTAATTAATACCAAGCCAAACAGACTTCAGTACATGAACAAAAGAAAGAATGAAGACCAGTCACACCAAGTTTTTACAATACAAGCATCCATTTCCACTGTGTATTTCCGGAACTCACCTGATTCCACATGAAGAGGACCTCTGTAGGTAAGAGTGAGAAACCCTTCACTGGATAGAGAGAGGGTTTTGTCCAATTCCACCCGCCTCACAGGTGTCAGATTTTCTCTTTCACACCCAGCAGCTGTTTTGCCATTGATTTTACCACAATATGGCAAGTGTCCACAAATGTTTAGCTAGAAGGTTTGAAAACATGTAGATATACAGAATATTAACTGCATCAGAAAAACAAGGTCCACGTAGCCATTTCTACATCAGTAAAACTCCCTTGCCAAGAACTATTTCAAACAACATGGTTGTCTTACAGTCTGGAAACGACAGACATTTCAACTATAATACAGTAACAGTATCCTCAATCTTCAGATTACAGGGTCCACAAATTCTCCCCACTAGAAGTACAGGGTGTGGTTCAGCAAGTTCATTCTTGGCCTAAGATACCACTACAGTTTTATCTGTGACAGCCTAGGACTACTGACACATGCAGATTACATTAAAAACACTGATATGGACAGATTAATCCCTTTCTAGGCTTTCCCTGTCGATTTCTTCAGAATCAGCAGGTAAATTGGTAGTACACAACAGAATCCATAAGGGGAAAATCATCTCAGAAAGGTAGCCTCAAAAGTGTGGCAACCTTATGTTCACCAAGAACCAGAAGTTTAACGCTTTTAAGACCATCTCAGATGAATGAAGTTATCTTTCATTCCTTCTCTCAATCACAGTGCTTTCCTGCCAACTCATATTTCCTAAGAGGACTGAGTGAAAGCTCCACTAGATCATTAAGCAAGACAAAAAAATGCAACAACAGCGCTCATAAACAACAGACTGCACAGTCGAAATCCTTACCGAGAAATTCTTCCCATTACCAGTAGCCGAATAGCCCTCATCAGAAGCCAATGGCTGCAGGTTGAACAGAAAGCCAGTGTTTGGATCTCGCACAGAGCAGGACTGGAAAAAAAAATTACAACAGAATTACTTTCTCCTTCTGCATTTCTTCTGTTTAGGTTTTACCTCTAACTTGTTTCAAGAACCAAAGTAGTGATTTAGACATATTCCTAGCCTGCATACCAGAACACCAGAATACAGCTCTGGCAGTAGCTTCATTCAATTCTTTTGTACATTTATTCAATTATTTTTGTTCACTGACATCAGCCACACCAACATATCAAAGTGGAATTTAACAGATGGCATCCATCATATATTAGTAAGAGCAAGGAAATTTTAACTGAGGGCTGTCTTCACACTTATGTGTTGAGACCTGTAAAGTAGAAGCAACTGAGTAGATTTCACAGAATATTTTGCACTGGAAGGGACCCTCAAGGATCACTAAGTCCAACTCTTTAATGTATGGCTCGTATGGGGATCAAACAGGGATCAAACCCTCAACCTTGGTGTTATTAGCACCGTGCTCCAACCGAGCTAATCTGAGGGTTTAGTGTGAAAAAAGAAAAGTCTCATTTGATGATCTGCACAAAACAAGGACAATACATATCCTTACATATAAACTCAGTTTTACAAGCAACGTAGCAAGGGAATGAAACATTCAATTACAAGAGCAAGTAAACTGTTCTCAAGAGAAATCACCTGAATACTTTGGTCAGAAATTAGACATTTCAGAAACACTTCAAAAATAAAGCAATAAGATATCACATGACTCCATCATGATCAACTTAAGATTTCACTTTAGTTAGTTATCTTCAAGAGCCATTTAAACACAGCAACCAAGAGTGCTAGAAAAAAAAAATAGTACATTGGGACTACAAATACAATTTACATTCTCCTTTCTCACCTGAGAATCATCTTTTGTTTCTTTGACTGGGCAAGCAGCCTCAGTTTCCCATAAGAAAGTGGCCACACAATCCAGAATAGCTATAAACCGTGGGCTGCTACTCTGGAAACAGATTGCAGAGGAAGACCAGAGTAAGTGTAATAGCTATCACTTTCTCATGTTTGAGATTCCACCTTGCAAGAAACTGTCAGGTTCTTCTAAAAGACTTCACTACAAAGGCATACAATTCTCACCCAAATTCCCTCTCCCCGATTTACCTTGAAGGTCATCATCGAAAATTTTGTCTAGTTAAACACTTACCATGTCACCAAGCATTAGCCAAGAACTGAATCTGACATCCAAATACTCAGATTAAATTCGATATTTAATCTAGACATGTGTAACTAGATCTTGTCTCAGTCTAAGCTTTGAAGAGTTTTGGGGTATAATACATAGTCCATAATTTAAAAAAAAAAAAAAAAAAGCAAAAGTAAAGCAACATAAGCCTGTTAGGTGAGGTACCAAGATAACAGGAATATTAATTATATACACTTCATGTCAGTTTTCAGACAAAAGCAAAGCAGTTCATGTCTGCAGTTCATAACTGCTCCATGTCACAGATTTTTCAACACACCTCTTAGGCTAAAGAACATGTGGGTGATGAGAGTAAGACCTGCAGATTCACAAAACCAAGCAAGCTTAAGTCTAACAATCCCCTCAGTCTAAACTTCAATATGTGGAGTTCTATCACTGAAAACTCTACATATTTAAGAATTCTAGAACTAATAATCTAAGGAGGATGCAGAACCTAAGCCTGAAGATACACTTTACAACATTCTTCCTCTTAAGAGGGTCCATAATGTTTGCAGTTTTAAGTCCTCATGTATTTTTCATGCTAATTGGACCAGTCTGAAATAGTATTGTCCATCAAAGCTGTTAGTTTTTATCTAGTTCTTATTTATGTAAAATACTGAGACATGTGCTTCTCTATCATCTAAATCAGCTTTGTTTTTATATCTCTGTTTTAACACCTCAAGAAGTCTGCCTTGTCACAAATCTGCTATACACTACACGTCTTCATGTGGTTTCATGAAAAACCTACTATGATGAAATAACAACTGGAAGATCATTTGTCCTTACAAGAGTGCCCCTGGAACAGACAAAGTGGATGGTGGTGGTATAAGTAGTTGTCTTTCCATCAGCATTGATGCACACAGAGCCATTTGCATAGGTTAGAGAAACATGTCCAGGTCTTTCAATTACTAGTTCTTTGCTGGCAACACCAAGATTACTAATAGAAGTGACTTCAGAATAAGAAGCCTAGAAATAAAGAAAAGCATGTCAGCAACATTTAAAAAAATAGATACAACCAAGAAGAAAATAACCTGTATACAAGAGTATTGTAGTAGGTATCTTGAGAGTTTTGAAGGTAACAAAGGTATAGAGATATCTCTACATTTCTCTCCCATTCTGTTTCACATATGTAACAGACAACCTCCACAACCAGGATGGGGGGGGCAACAAAGAATCTTAAAACAAATTTTTTCCACAGCTGATTCTAAAACAAGCTAGAAGCAGGACAAAATATCCAGGATGACAGCCTGTTCCTAAAGAAATGTGTATTCCTAGCAGTCTCTGAGACTCCAGCAACTCATACAGAAGAGATGCAGTCTGTCTGCCTTTGAAACACAGGGCAAAAAATCATGACTGTCAAACATGACATTGGTACACTTGTAAAAATTAAAGCTTTGGTCTCTGAAGAGGTGAACAGGAGGTCTATCATTCTGCTATGGATATGCAACGGTATGGGTACACAGAATATTCCTTTGCACAAGGAGTCAGAATTCACAAGGGTGTCTTAATCTCACTTGTGTCTGTTTCAATCTCACTTGTGTCTGTTTCAATCTCACTTGTGGCAAACCAGCTCTGAGCTGGGATGTAAAGGGTACTCACAGAAACAAGCCTGTATTCCATCTGACAGACAGATGCTCGCCGGTCACATCCTGGGACAGCAATCAGGGGTCGACAGACATTTATGTAGTACTTCTTGCGCTCACTTGGTCTTGAATTATCCATGGCATACCAGTTTTCACCTCTCTTCTCAGATTTTGCTAATCTGAGCAGAAAGAGAAGTTCTACTCTAAGAACACACATTCCTCATAGACTCTCTCTACCCTTCTCAATCTCAAGAAACAGAGCAACCTGAAGGCATTCCAGAGTAACTTTTCCCCCTCATTTTTAAGTGCTACAATTAAGAAAGAATACTCCTGGGACACAGAGCACAGTTGACAAGGTAGTAAGTTTTTATAAGCAAAACCATCCCAAAAAGTCAGTTTACATCCTAGGAGGCAATTCAACATACTAGAGGGATTTCAACACACTTGCAGTCAAGACTGTTACAACAGGTGAAGCTTCTGGTGCTGTCTACACAGGAAACCAACTTCAGCCAGAACTATCAGCCAGAACACCAAACTAGAATAGCTAAGTTACACTGCATGTGTCACTTTCCTACCTTGACAAGTCATACTGGTCCATGGTGTTGCGATCAGTCACAACACATTCCAGTGGAATTTCTGGACAAGCATGTTCAGTGTACCACCTGAAGTTGTAGGTATAGCTATCTTCTTTCTACAAATGAGCAGAATAGGTCAGAGAGGGTTTCCACACAGATGACTTTGCGACTCATAGCTACTCCATTATATGGAGTATATATGCCATCTCCCCTTGGTTTTGGGATATACTTTCTCAGACTGATTTTTGTTGGTCTGTTCTGTTATAGATCTTGTCATTCCCTGTGTCATCAAAAATGCTCTTGCCAAAAAAATCTGCTCTGGTTCTGTTAAACTGCTCTCTGTTATGTTACAGGACACACAGTCCTACCGTTTGTTACTTCTCAGCCAGTTTGGCTTTTTCCCAGCTAGAAATAAAAGACAATCAACAGCACTAATAATTACATGGCCCAGGGACTAGAGGAGAGTGAGGTAAGAATCTGAATCCAGGTAAACAGCTTAGTGTTCACTGGCCAAGGTAAGCTTTATGGCTACAACAAGAGTTAAACAGACCAAGAGAAATAACTATTTCTTTTAGTCTGCTTTATAGGTACTGGATATTTCCACACATAACACTCTGCTTGTACTGACCTAGTAGTTATTCTTGTCAGTATTTTAGGATGGAGACCCTTGCTTTCTTCATACAGAGCTTCTTACCTGATATTCAGGCTGACCTATTCCAGCATCACGGTCACACAGGAAAGTTATAAGGGTAGATCGCTGTATTTTATTCTCATTGTTGTATGCTGTACCATTTTTGTAGGTCAACTGAATCAGGCCATCATAATATGAAAGTTTGGAACTGGGCAGTCCAAGACTCCAAGACTGATCCTTACTAGAAAAGAAGAAGTGAGTTTTGAGAGTGAACAGAATGCAAAATTAATTGTCTCTAAGAGAAGTCTTACAAATAGTAACCACACAAGTAAGTTTATACAAGACACCACAGCAAGATATAATAATAAAATAAGGTTGATTAGACCTCCGTGAGCTGGGATAAAAAGAATGCTGCCAAAAGGAAACTTAAAACATGAACAGAAAAAGGAAAGGAAGTTACATATTGCTTAGATATCTAGAAAACTTTAATACTCCCTTCTCTAAAAGAGTGACAATACCATCAAGTTCTCATTCTCCAAGGCAGAAGTCAAACTGCAGACACCCTCAACTGCAGACACCCTCAACTTGGGGTCAAACTGGCCTCATCCAATTATATATGGGCAGTGAAGACCTAGCACTGCACAACAGCTCTTTGCTAGGTATCAGCTTTGGTTCAGGAGTGTTTCTTCACTCTGACTTAACACTGACTCTATCAGACCTAGCTTGACCATTTTCCCCTGAAGAACATTTTAAGGGTCTGCAGTGAACTCTCCTTGGCTGGAAGTAACTCAGATAGAGCCAGCTAATATACAGCTGCAAGTGTTTGCCCTGTACCCCATCTCTGACCTGCAACCTGAAATGCAGAGATACTACCTCAGACATAGTTTGTAGGAGGCAAAAGCAATGATGCTGTCGGAGTAGCAGTACACACTGGGACCATGCCTGCGCAGCACATTTAGTAATGGAGATCATAAAATTGTTAAGGTTGGAAAAGACCTCCCAAATCACCAAGTCCAATCATCATCAACTTAGCACCACCACCAAATCTTTACCACTAAACCATGTCCTCAAGTCCATATCCACACATTTTTGAACATTTCCAGGGATGGCAATTCCACCACTTCCTTGGGCAGCCTGTTGCAATGCTTGACAACCCTTCCCATGAAGAAATTTTTCCTAGTATCTAATCTAAACCTCCACTGGCACAACCTGAGCCCATATGGTGCAACACCTAAACTCTGGGCTTCACCTCTGCCTAAGGCAGCCACTGTTCATCCCAAGGGCAGCAAGCTCACATTCTTTAGGCCAGCTCCTGGAATACAGCTGACTCCCAATCTCTGGATTGTAGGTTGCCTTAATACAGCTGCAGTAGTTAATCTAGAGTTTACAGTGCCTTTGGATAACAAAAGGGAGAGCAATGGGCACATCCCATCCCACAAGTTAGCTGTAAGTAAGATTACATGTATGTGCATTTGGCTTGAAACAGCTAGCAGTGTAATTACTGCAAATTATATGCAAATTACCTGAGTCTACTACAGGTAGCCCAGTAATTACTTTACATGCAAATTGTTCATTGTTGCACACAGACAACAACACATCACGCAACGAGAGATCTCTTAGAGACAACAGAATTAGTTACTCACCTTTTCGTTACTTGGCAAGCTGCTGACTTTGTGTGACACAGGTCATCAGGCAGGCTGCCACAGACGCTTATGTAAAACAAGTACTCCACCGTGTCAACCTTATAGGAACTTTTTGCCTTGGCCAGAGGTGATAAATCAAAAGAGAAGCCTAATCAGGAAGGAATAAACTTTATCAGTTCGATTTTGTTCCGATGTCTCTCACAGGTTTTGATTCAGTCAGTCACATGGCTAGTTCACCTCCCCCTGAGTAAGTCTCCTTCTATGTAATTACTGTTCCAGAAACAAAATGGACAAACTAAAAGCATGATTTCTTATAGAGAGAGATTTACTTCAGTAAAATGTGCATTTCATCTATTTTCCTACATTCACTAGCGGAGTATTAAGCTCATGCTGTTCTGATCTTCCATATGCACGTACTTAAAACTGTGGGTGCTTATAGCATTAGGCTGAACTCACTTTACTCTTGAGCATCAAAAGGACTTACTTGTTGTGGCACAAGTTCTATCCCTAATGACCTTTCAACTTGCTGAACAGAAATACATACCTGCCTGAGGATCAGAGACTTGACAGTCATCTCCTTCAGTTTTAGACAGGACACAGGCAGCAGCAGTATACCAGTCAAATGCATATGAACACTCACGCTCAGCCATCAAGATTGGAGCACTTTCTAGATCACCTGGTATCACAAGAGCAATGTGTTATGCATACAGACAGCCAGGCTGCCAACAGGAACTAGGAGTCTACCTAAGAACATTAATTTCCCGAGAAAAGCAGACCAAGATAACTGTTAATGAAAAATAATTTTGATTCCATTTTCAAAGAAGAGGTACTTTAAGTCTTTGCATCCTCCTCCCCAAAATAAAATTTTAGCCCAGAAGTAAAGGTGGAGGGCTCAATCTGCTCCTGAGAACTATCACAATATTTGAAAAAATGTCTACTTTGACACACTAAATTGGTGTGTTTATAACAAAGCAATAGCTGTATTAGGAAATAATGCATAATCTGATCCTAAAAGCCAGCACACTTGGAAGTTTCAACTTCTTAAGGCTGAGGTAGAAGAACACAGGTTTTCTATTTCCCTGAGAGATAGTTAACTATCAGACTATTGTAATCAACATGAACAATATTAACTTCTGCAAATGTTTCTGCTTTTCATAAACTGCCAGCAGTTTAGGTACAAACCATACTTATTGGAAAAGAAGGCTAAAGTATCTGATCTCAGTTGAGAAC